>NW_022196197.1:98824-391787 GCF_008641045.1 Pistacia vera
CTCTTCTCTCTTCTCTCTTTGTAGTTTATTGATCGGAATCAACCACTTCATGCAGCCAAGAAACACAATCTTCAGAGAGACCCACTCAAGTGAGTCGCCATCTCCAAACCCTAATTCAAAATTAAAGTAATTGCAGAAGCAAAAAGACGAACTCACTTCTTCCACCTTCTTCGGCATCTTCCAAGATTAAGAGTCTGCTTCCCCCACTTCCGCCCAACCACTCAATAGCTTGCCACTCATACACTGCCCGAGAACGTAATGGTTGTCGGGTGTTCAAGTAATTGTTTCCATCTTCTTCTTTTCAGTGGTTATTTGATATTATCTTTATTGTTTTTTGACGGAATTTGGGGAAAAAGTGACTCAAGCTTGAGAAAATGTAAATTTTAAAGCTTATGTTTTTTTACTAAGTGGAAAAGCGAGAAATTGTTGAGTTTCTTTCTTTCGTTTTGTATTAGAAGAGAGAGAAATGTCGTTGTTCTTTTCTTCAGGTTTTGTGACTGGACAATATCCATTTTGGTCTTGTGAAATTTGATNAAGGGCAAGAACGTTTATTATTGAGCCTCTAAATCAAGGCTTTGAGTGCTTGGTGTTGATGGTAGGTCTCAACGAGAAGAGTTGTGTGCTTGGTTGAATTAGGCAGAGAATAAGTTATGGGTTTTGTGTTTAGGGCTTTGGAGAAAAAGTTGTATGTAAAAAGGATGTTACGGTTATGGAGTTGTAGGGACATTACATTCTTCATTGTTCTTCAATTGAAAGAGTTACTGAATTTATAAGTTAGCCAACATTTGGTTATCCACATGTAACTTGTTAGGCTTTTAAGGTGCGTTTGGTTCAGGGAATATTGGATTACTGAAAAGTTAGATTACCTTGAAGATTACTAAGAATCTTTAGAAAAATGTGTATGGTTAGTTGGAATAAATTAGTGGGTATGTTTTATTAATATGTTTGGTTGGGAGGAGTAAATTGATGGGTATGTTATTTAAATTACTGAATTGTCCTCTAATTAAATATTATTATTATATTATTTTTTTAATATTGATTATTATTTGGATTATTACCCCTTTACATTTAAAAACTTAGCAAAAACAACCACATAATAAAAGTTTGGAAAATCAACAAAGCACCCCCACAAACCCAGCCACTGCCGGCCGTCGGCAACCGTCGTCGGTCACCCATAGTAGGCAACCTAATGGCGCACAGAAGGCAGGAAATCGCCTTCGTGCGTCGTATGGCCATTTCCGGCCAGAAATCTGGCTAGAAATGTCCAGATCATGATAGATTTGGCCGTTAACGGTCAGATCCATCGATCTAGCCGTCAACGGCTATAGATGTGGTTTTTAATGGCTACAGACGTGGCTATTAACGACCATCAATCTGGCCGTCAACGGCCAAATCTGTCACGAACTGGCCATTTTCGGCTAGATCTTTGGTTGGAAATGGTCATATCAGTGCACGACGACCATTTTTGACCTTTTGTACGCCTTTTCGGTGGCAATGGTTGCCAGCAGCAGTGGGTGGGGGTGGTGGCTTGGGTGGGCTGCAATTTGTTTTTATTTCAATGATAATTTTGTCCAAAGAGTTAATTAATTGGGGTGAAATAGTTAAAGCAACATTCATGTAAATAAATTTAAAAATAAGGGCATTATTGTTCTAAAATTTTATTAATAAGGAATCAAATTGTAATAAAAAAAAATTACCTTGATAATCTTACAATACCTAAGAAAATGGAGGTAATCAGATTATCTCAAATATTACCAACAGTAACTACTATTGATATTTGAAGATTATCGGAATCTTATATTACTTGTCAACCAAACGTGGTACTTAAGTAATATAAGATGACATAACCCCAGTAATCTCACATTACCCCCAACCAAACGCCCCCTTAATATTCAACGTTTTTCTTAACTTTTTTTTTTGTTTTATATATAGTTATACTGAATAGTTTTAGAAATATTTGTTCGTTGTTTAATTTTTTAATTTTAATGATTTAAAAAAATATATATATATTTAAAGTATTTATTATTTAACTAAATATAATTTACACATGATAAATATTTCTAAGAAATTTACAATAACAACTACTTTTAACTATTTTTAGTATTCCTTATTTTACTTGATTATTATGTTAATATTATAATTTATCAATCATTAGACTCCGTATGTTAGGNGTTGGAATAAATTAGTGGGTATGTTTTATTAATATGTTTGGTTGGGAGGAGTAAATTGGTGGGTATGTTATTTAAATTACTGAATTGTCCTCTAATTAAATATTATTATTATATTATTTTTTTAATATTGATTACTATTTGGATTATATAACCCCTTTGCATTTAAAAACTTAGCAAAAACAACCATATAATAAAAGTTTGGAAAATCAACAAAGCACCCCACAAACCTAGCCACTGCCGGCCATCGGCAACCACTGTCGGTCACCTATAGTAGGCAACCTAATAGCGCACGGAAGGCAGGAAATGGCCTTCATGCGCCGTATGGCCATTTTCGGCCAGAGATCTGGCTAGAAATGTCCAGATCATGACAGATTTGGCCATTGACGGTTAGATCCGTCGATCTAGCCATCAACGGCTAAATTAATAGTCGTTAACAGCTATAGATGTGGCTGTTAATGGCTACAAACGTGGCTATTAACGACCATCAATCTGGCCATCAACGGCCAAATCTGTCACGATCTGGCCATTTCTGGCTAGATCTTTGGTTGGAAATGGTCATATCAGCACACGACGGCCATTTTTGACCTTTTGTACGCCTTTTCGGCGGCAATGTTTGCCAGCAGCAGTGGGTGGGGGTGGGGGTGGTGGCTTGGGTGGGCTCCAATTTGTTTTGATTTCAATGATAATTTTGTCCAAAAAGTTAATTAATTGGCGTGAAATAGTTAAAGCAACATTCATGTAAATAAATTTAAAAATAAGGGCATTGTTGTTCTAAAATTTTATTAATAAGGGATCGAATAGTAACAAAAAAAAAAAAAAAAGATTACCTTGATAATCTTACAATACCTAAGAAAATGGAGGTAATCAGATTACCTCCAATATTACCAATAGTAACTACTATTGATATTTGAAGATTATCGGAATCTTATATTACTTGACAACCAAACGTGGTAATCAAGTAATATAAGATGACATAACCCCAGTAATCTCACATTACCCCCAACCAAACGCCCCCCTTAATATTCAAACGTTTTTAACTTTTTTTTTTTTTTTTTTTTTGTTTTTATATGTTTATACTGAATAGTTTTGGAAATATTTGTGTTGTTTAATTTTTAATTTTAATGATTTTAAAAAATATATATATTAAAGTATATTATTTAACTAATATAATTTACACATGATAAATTTCTAAGAAAATTTACAATAACAACTACTTTTAACTATTTTAGTATTCCTATTTTACTTGATTATTATGTTAATATTATAATTTTTCAATCTGTTTGACTCCATATGTTAGGTGATTTGGCAATAACAACACCGCCTCATAGAGAATTTACTTAATTACTGCTTTTTATAACCAACTATGCACTTGCAATTAGTGATTAGGAACCTGGCCCGCCATCGGTTGAACTCGTTCAACCGTGGACTTGGAGCCTTTACCAAGTCGGTTACAAATTTTCCTATTCATTCAAACCTTGGAAATTGTACATCAATGCGTGAAAAATTGAAGGGTGTAATGTTAGGGCTTTTGAAGAGGAATGGTCGGTGAGTAGAATGGTGGCAACGACATCGATTTTCGGTGAGTGAATAGACCAAAGATCGCAAAACAATGTTAGTTGGCGATTGGGGAGCGTGAACGAGGGAGGGGTGAGATGGGTTTTGGTCGGATGCTAAGGGGATGTTTTCGGTGGTTTAGCCATCACCGCCATAACAAGTGTCCGAATTCAAGTGCGTGGTACGTAACACAATACCTAATATGGCATGAGGATGTTGAATTGCTAATTCATTTATGACACATTTTCTGTATTTAACATAAAATTAGTGTCCTTGTTTCAACGAAGCAAATGCTCTAAGAACCAACAACCATGATTCCTCATTCTCTCTTCACATATACAAACAACAAAGTAAAGTTCATTATCAGCACAATAGAGACAGTTGATAGGGTACATTTACTAATGAGCCTTTCAAGTTTGCCTCTTCTAGCCCACAGAACGGTCTACAACCATTTAGAAAAACACAACTTTTGGACTGGGAAACTGACAAACATCTCTGGAACTTTGTACCAATAGGTTTAACCTTAATGTATTCCTTAAAGTTCCTAAGTTGCAAGACACTGCATAACTTATAGTTTGTGATAACTGATAACTAACGTCATGTCATGTCCTAGTAATGATGTTGTCTTGTTTTCCAGCTCGTAAACCATATTAGGATAACAATCTCTTCCTGTTTTTTCTTAATAGCCTATTCTAAAATTGACACATCAACCTTAGGATTATCGTTTACCATTTTAAGAACTTCCTAGCTATATAATGAGCTTGATGAACCGGGACAAATCTGGGACACATTTGTGTGGGGTATAAATGATATAATTGATATGTAATCATCCATGATATGAAGAAGAGGCAGGAATATGATAGGGCTACACAGAAGAAAGCGACTTTAGCCTTTGAATTACAAAGCCATACAGTACATCCTTGAAGAATTAGCAATTTCAACACCTAGCCAACCTCTCTAGTAATCCAATCCCCCAAAGGTTGTTACACATGACCAGCAATATATTGACCACTCTATCACAAAAATGTCTCATCATCTGAGCCATGTTGTGCAAATATAGTGATGAAAGATCCATTATCATCGCTCTAGTCTCTCCATAATCGTTTACTCATTGGGAACCTATAAACGACTTTTTTCCACCCAAATAATGGTTAATGACAATTTCCACCACAACACCTTTAAAATACCACTTTATTACCAAATTTATATTCCGTTTCCGATTTTGGCGTTGTTGCAACTCCACACCACCCATTATCTTCGCCGATCATCACTCACCAAAACCCTTCAACTCTACTCCCTTGGACCTTGCCAATCCTCGGCATCGAATGATTAGGGTTTGCCACACCACTCTCCCAAGTCAAATTCTAATCATTCCAACACCAAAAGACTCATTGACCTCCCCTCTCAAAATCCCCAATAGCCTGACTGAGTTGTTCTTTGTGCGCCACTGGAAATATAATTTGGTGGTAAAGGGGTATTTTAAAAGTCCGGCGGTGAGAAAGGACATCAAACTATTAGTTGGGCGGGAAAAAGTCGTTAACTCTGGTTCGCAATTGATTTCCATTTCTAGAGGATTATATAGGCAATTTGAAGACACACGATTGTGATTGTAGGATGGCAATTGCAAGGATTATTTTTGAAAGCATAGTATAGAGTTATTTTTTCTTGCAGTATAAACACACTTTTGTAAATTGGATAGTTATGGAAAAAGTTACAAAATATTTGTTTTTATCTGTACAAAATTTATGTCCATGTTGGTATTATATTGGTATACAATATCAAGTACACAACAAAGAACTTTAAGGTTATGTCATTTTACACTGTGCTATTGTTCACAATTTGAAATTTGGTATGTTAGCTTTAAGAATTTGTAAGCTTTATGCTTTGGATTCAAATTTGCAAACTTTTTTGCCTAGGAGTTGTAAGCTTTAACTTCGATTGCTTATTTGTCAAATATAATTGATTGGATGGGTCACTTGGCTATAATTGTTTATTTTACTGGATTTATCTATAAAATTTTGAGTTTGAAGTGGTGATTACAAAATCACTTAAAGGAGTTGTGATTATACGGTGAATGGAATCAAGAGTGATATATGGGTATGATATTTGAGAGTTGTGGGAGTGAAATGAGTGCAATGTGAGGAAAGATGAAAATGTCACTTAGAGAGTTTTTAGATTAGACCAAATGTCACTTTTCAAAACCTAGGGGGTTAATTGATATTTATATGTTTCATATCTTTATAGTTTACCCACGCGATCAACTGCATTGTGCATCCCATTTCTGGGTTCTGTTTGGAGGCTAAAATATCATTTCTAAGTTTACCGGTAAAGTATATCTGCCATAGTTTGAAAATTCACTCATCCCTTCGACGGATTGTCTTCTAGATTGAACTGGAGCAGCCCTATTTTGCACTGGTGGTTATTAACAAATGTGGCTTAGTCGTCTAATGGCTTGCACATCGGCGTCACACTTAAATCTGGTCGACAGATTCAAAGTGGTCAACTAGTTTTTGTGTTTTTCAACTTTATTTTGGCATAACGACTATATTGCACTGTCCCCATTGCTGCCATGACTCGCGGATTTGGTTGATTTTCTAGCCAAATTTTGATGATTCTAGCGTCAAAATTCCGTTCGACACCATCCCTTGAATCACCGACCTCCATCTATAAAAACCTCTAACCCGACATTGATAGCCTCTCGTTCGTCGGTGATCAGTTAGGGATTTGTGAATCGATTTAAAATGGTAATCGGACTGGATAGGGCGCCGATCACCGGTCTGGTTTGGTCCAGTTTTCAAACAGTGGCTAAAACAATAAACCTTGGGGTCAACGTCTTTTTAACTCAAAATTAAGTAATACATTTTTGTTCCATTTGTCTCTTTGAATCTACTTTTTTGAAGAATTGGGTTAGTTTTACCCTCATGAAGACGTTAAAAGGGAACAATAATCTCAAAATTACAACATACTGTATATATTAGTAAACCAATTAGCTTGCTTGAAAAATCAGGAAAAGAGTTGGGCTTCCTTTCTTGAAGAAATATGGAGGAGGGGCTGGACTGTCAAGATCAGATGGGCTGCAATGTCTTGAAGGGCCAATCGTGGTGAAAATAGATGGAGTCATGGTGAGCCCAAAATGATTATGGGTTGGACATAGAGAGCTGAAGTCCAATTAAATATTAGCTTGCAAATTAAGCATATGCATTAAAATACAATTGTTGAGGCTGCAAGAACATCCCCTTTACACCCGCTTTCAAAATAATTTTCCAGCCTAATGTATTCTTATTTGAGGCGACCAATCAAAACCTTATCACGCTTTCAAAAAACTCTATTCTTTTTCGGGTATAAATTCCCACAATGTGAATAATTCAACAAAATTCAGAAGTTTACCAACGGCTACATTCTTTCTCCTCTCCTCTCTTGTCCCCAATGCCCTATCTCAGCAATCTTGCCCAAATATACAAACCTACTCTCCTTCTCTTTCTCTCTTGTAGTTTATGATTGGAATCAAACACTTCATGCAGCCAGAAAACAATCTTCAGAGAGACCACTCAAGTGAGTCGCCATCTCCAAACCCTAATTCAAAATTAAAGTATGCAGAAGCAAAAAGACGAACTCACTTCTTCCACCTTCTCCGCATCTCAAGATTAGAGTCCGCTTCCCCCACACCCGCCCAACCACCACAGCTCGCACTCATACACTTCCTGAGAACGTAATGGTTGCGGGTTTCAGTAATTGTTTACATCTTCTTCTTTTCAGTGGTATTTAATATTATCTTTTTGTATTTTGACAGAATTTTGGGAAAAAGTGACTCAGCTTGAGAAATGTAAATTTTAAAGCTTCGTTTTTTTACTGAGTGGAAAGCGAGAAATTGTTGAGTTCTTTCTTTGTTTTGTATTAGAAGAAAGAGAGAAATGTCTTGTTCTTTTCTTCAGGTTTGTGACTGGACAGTATCCCTTTTGCTCTGTGAAATTTAAGTTGCATGTCCTAATATATACCATAATTATTGCAGATTTACAATGAACAAATCACAGATTTGTGTTGGATCCAAGCCAAAGAAATCTTCAGGTAACAGAAGCACTCACATCCAGTAAAGACCTAATAATTTAGTTTTCCTTGACCCTGTTTTTTCTCTCCTTCCAGATAAGAGAAGATGTCAATCTGGTGGTTATGTTGAAAATTTGACAGAGGAGTATATGCACAATGAAGGATGTCACACAACTACTGTAAAGTTTGCTTTCGTTTTGTCTCTTGGAACGCATGTGAGGATGCTTAAGTAGTCCTAGCATTTGAGACTTTCTAGAGAATGCCAATAAAAGAAATGTTGTACGATTCCTGTGCTAGTACAACATGTATATATTCATTTCCTTGTCGTTATAGTGTTTCTTTGCTTGAAATTTAATTCCATGTTACATGACTATGACCTAATAGGTACACCCAACATATATAGGAATTTTTCCTGGTGCTTGAATTTATTTTTAAGGGTTTACTGCATGTAATGCTTGGCAACTCAATTTGTTTTCTTTTTCTTTTTTCTGGCATGTGAATAGAGTAACTACAAATTTATTAAGTGTTGAACATAAAAGAAGGAGGTGTTTTTTGGCGAATACCGTACCATGTTTAGGAAACAGAAAGTTCAAGATATGGCAGTAACAAAAATAAGTTTCTTGGATGACAAAGAAGGAAGTAAATATAAGAATACGTATCAAATGTACACATTGGGGGATTCTTATACATAGGAAATCGTTCATGTTCTTCTAGGAGTTTGAATCTTCTCCTTGTATCCTAGTTCCCAAATGATCAAAAGGAGAAAAAGAACTGACCAAGAAAAGGAGTAAGGTGGACTTGAGAGTGTTTTTTTTTTTAATTTTTCTTTCGCTTTATATATAATAGTGAAGGAATTTGTATGGAAGTCTAAGCTTTTCTGAATAATCAATAATAAATTGTATTAAAGAGTGACAAAACATTAAATGTTTACTGAAATTGTTTTTTAACAGAAGTATGTCGGTTTTACTTCTTTAAGGGGATATATAATAGTGAAAATTATATGGAAGCTAAGCTTTTCCGAATGATCAATAAATAATTGTAATAAAGATTGAACAAACACTAAATGTTTTACTGAAATTGTTTTTTAACCAGAATTATACCGGTTTTACTTCTTAAGGGATTCAAATTGATGTATATTTGCTTACTGGACTAATGCATTTTAGGTTATTGTGGGTGTAAGTTTTACCGTAAGTTCTGACCTCATATCTGGAAGTTTAGCTAATTGATGAGCTCCATGTAGAGAATTGTCATCCTGAAATTCATTTGTTGTTGTTTATATACTGCTTCTGGATCTAGTTAGTAGTTATTTTGGGAAATAAATTGGATTATTCACTTGTAACATTCCTGTCTCCCCTCAATATCTGTTTTAATATGTTGATTTGTTAATTTTTCTTGCATTAATTTATGATCAGTGTTTTTATGATGCAGGGATTGTCAAACAGGGGACAGGTGAACTAGTATAAATGCAGAAAGCTCAAGCTCACATAGTGTTTTCACTTGTGTTGTTGAATCTCGATGCAAGGTAATAACTGCTGCAATTTAAAATGTGTAGTTTTCTTTAAATTATGAGTTACAATTGCTAAAGTGTTTCTCTTAAAGGCATATTAATCTTGGGCTTCTATTAGAAAAACTTTACCAGCTAAGCATCTGATATTCTGTGCAGTTTTGCCGTTATATCTGCTTCATTACCTCGACGTAAGAGTAGAATCTATTGACATGCAACAACAACAGATACTGAATATCTTTGTTTTTTATGAGTTTTTGTTTCATTTCATTGTGACGATGTTTCTGAGTTAAACTCTTGTCCTTCTTAGAGCAAGGCAGATGATATAAGTAGGTTAAAACAAGAAGAATAAATCTTGTCGATAGCAACATGGGTTCTATTATAGTTCACTTGATTCAATAATGTACTTTATAAGGTAATCTTTAGATTCTGTGTTCTGTCACTTGAATCTACATCTTGGTGTGTTTATATGCACTTTTTTTTTTTGTTGCGTCTGTACAGATATATAGTTTAATAGAACAAAAAATGTCAATTTTGACCAGTGTGTTATCCTGGTGTGAGAACTAGAATTTAAGAAATTCATGGTACTAGAAATTTAGAAATCAAATGAAAAAAATGAAATATCGAAAAAGTGAAGTACTATTAAATCATTTGTATTGTCATGGAACATACTAATGCAGTTCACATGTACTGAGACTTATGCAATTCCATTAAATAAAAATATAGAGAAAAGAATTGTGTTTGAAAATATATCTAAAAGTTTTTTTTTATTCTAGGTTATTCAATTTTGTTCCTCATTACTGAAACAATAATTAGCTTTCACACAATGAGAAATACCTGCGTGCCAAAATTATCGATGTAATTACCACTCTATGCACCTCAAGCGATGCTGATATTTTGCCGAGTTTGTTCCCTTACACTGACAAACTCTCTTCTGGCGCCTTGGCCCGGAGTCGGAGGCAGCTTTATATGGTTCATTATCGTATGAATTTGTGTTTGGTTGCTGAGAAAATTCAGAAACTATATTACTGTATATTAATTCTTATTTTGCTGAATTTTTCCAGCTAGCTAGCAAAGCATAATTAGTTTTGTTGTAAAATAGGTTGATTCAGTCAAACTTGATTTTTCTTTGAGAGCAAAGCTTTAGTGCTTATTTGGTCATATAATTGTTACGATATGTATAAATACACAGCTCAACCTTCTTCCCAATCAACGTAGAGAGCACCAAAACTACTTTCAAAATACCGTGATTTCTATCATCTTCTATTTGGCAGAATATGTATAGTTGAGATAACATAATTCTTAAGCCCTATATACTGGAAGCACTTATGATGACAGTTTTTTTATGCTGATTAAATATTTTGAATGGCCATAGGAAAATGAACCTCAGAAGTTTAAAGACACATGAGTACATCAGTTAGACCTTAATTATCTTACATGTAGTCTAAGATTAGGAATATATAGGATGCAATGCTTAGAGTAATTGTATGAGAATTTAAAAAAAAAAAAAAAAGCGAGTTGCTTATTTGTTTAAAGCAAGGTTTTCACTTCTAGTAATGTTCTTGAAGACTTCACAATTTTTTTTTAAATCCTTTTCATTTTGTGGTCTCTGTAAGCGCAGCTACACCTGCTTTGGGTTCTCTTAAATAGTCAACAAATAATTCCTATGTCCTCATTAAAGACAGAGTGCCCTCATCTCAATCTTGTTGCAGGCCTTCATTTGCCAAGGTAATAAGATTTACTTGAATGCATCTACCCTATTGAAGCTAAGACTGGTCTGTCACTTGAATCTACCATCTTGGTGCTGTTTAATCACTTTTTTTTTATTATGTCTATACAGCTATATAGTTTAATGAACAAAAAATGTCAATTTGACCAAGTGTGTTATCCTGGTGATGAGATTAGAATTTAAGAACTTATGGTACTAGAAATGTAGAAATCAAATAAAAAGAAAAATGAATATCGAAAAGTGAAGTATTGTTAAAATCATTTTATTGTATGGGAACATGCTAATGCCAGTTCACATGTACTGAGACTTAGACAATTTCCATTAAATTAAAAATTATAGAGAAAAGAACTAGTATTTGAAAAATAGATCTAAAGGTTTTTTTTATTCTAGGTATATTTCAATTCTGTTCCTCATTACTTGAAACAATAATTAGCTTCACACAATTGAGAAATGCCTATGCGTGCCAATTATCGATGTAATTACCACTCTATGCACCTCAAGCAATGAATTGTGTAATTGCATTTTCCGTAATTTTATTCAATTGTTTGCTTAGATTGTGTGACTGGTTCACTATCATATGAATTTGGGTTTGGTTGCTGAGAAAATCAAAACTATAGTTTACTGTTATTAATTCTTATTTTGATGAATTTTTCTAGTTAGCTGCAAGCATAATAGTTTGTTGTAGAATAGGTTGATTCAGTCAAACTGATTTTCTTCTTCGAGAGCAGAAGCTTAGTTGCTTATTTGGTATATAATCCTTACGATATGAATTAAATCATATACATAGCTCACCTTCTTCCCAATCAACGTAGAGAGCACCAAAACGCTTTCTAAAATACTGTGATTCTATATCTTCTGTTTGGCAAATATGTCAGTTGAGATAAACATAATTCTTAAGCTTATATATGGAAGCACTTATGATGACAGTTTTTTTATGCTGATTAAAATATTTGAATGGCCTTAGGAAAATAAACTCAGAAGTTTAAAGAACACATGAGTACATCAGTTCGACCTTAGTTATCTTTACATGTAGTCTAAGCTTAGGAATATACAGATACATGCTAGAGTAATTTTATGGCAATTAAAATAAAACGTAGTTGCTTATTTTTTCAAAGCAAGGTTTCACCTCTAGTAATGTTCTTGAAGAGTTCACAATTTTTTTTTTTAATCCTTTTCATTTTGTGGTCTTTGTAAGTGCAGCTTCACCTCTTTGGGGTTCTCTTAAATAGTTGAACAAATAATCCTAGTCTCATTAAAGACAGAGATGCCCTCATCTCCAATCTTGTTGTAGGCCTCATTGCCAGGTAATAGATTTACCTTGAATGCATCTACCCTATTGTAAGCTAAGACCTATCTGTTATATAGCTCAAAATTGTTGCATTTTTTATATGTCATCCCAATGTGAGGATCAGTGTCTTGGTTGGTTCTCTTACTGTGAATTTTTATTTCAATTTCAGATTTTGTAGCCAATAATTGAATGAATTATTATATTGTTTATTCTTCATATTTGCTGGAACATATCCTTTTCCAACTATCTTATAGGCAACCAAATTGACATAGCTTTCACATTTTTTATTGCATGTATTTCTGGTAATAAAATGAGAGTTCAGCAGAGGTGAATGGATATGGTGGGACCAAGTTGTAGAGACAAAGGAGAGAAGAGATAGCAAGTTTAAGAAAATGAGGTCATTTATTGTTTGGTTTGAGTGTCAAGAGGATGGGGTAGTAATGTTGAAGTAGATGAGAGAAGTGTTTATTGCCCACTTGGGTCATGGAGCCGTAAAACAAGAAGCTTGTGGCCTTGTCTTCTTACATCTATCTATTTTCTACCTATGGACCATTTCTAAACCACAACTAGTCTGCCCAGACAATTTTGGATAGAATTAGAATGAAAAAAAGTAGGCTTCTAAAACCTAGTCATACTTATCCTATGGGGAAAATAAGGCAAAGAGGAAATGGGTTTGAAGTAACATCTAGATGTAGGGAGAAGTAGGGTTAGGAAAAGAGGTTAGGGTTGTTTGTGTCATGTCAAATAAGCCTTAAATCGAATTATAGTAGAAATTAAATAAGATGAAGTTACATAAGTAGACCATCAAGGCATAATGAAAGCCGAATCCCAATGGGGAGTGAAGTATCCTATGCAGTAATAAAATGTCTCACGTTGATTACTAAAACCATTTGATTTTGAAAATTATAGTTTTTGCTTCATATGCCATGGAGGATTTTCTGGAGTTATGGACAATCCTTTGAGTGACTTGGTGGATCAATTAAGGTTGAGAAGCATTTTGCTCTATAAAAAATTTAGTGCGCCATCAACTACAGGGAGGTTCAATTTTTAAGTTCATGGAATGATGCTTTTTAAAGCAATTTTTTTGTTTTTGGGCTCCATGTTGTATGAAACATAATATTCTCTCTTTTTATTTAAATGACATTTCAGTTTTTAATTTGCTTCAGGTCATTTTTATGAGTAAGAATGGACTCCCAAGTAAACAGGAAGCTCTGTAGTGGGCACAGCGGACTTATCTCTTTGGACACTTACAGAGGAGACAATTCTATTTCTAAGAAGTCGGGTGGACTCATCCTAATCTGTTTTCTCTTTCTTGAAGAGTTGTGTATGATTTATGTGCTGATGATGACCTTCATTATACATGCTTCCTCTTACCATTTAGTCCATATGGAATTTGAGTTTTCAGATGACTATTTAATGGCACATTTTGATTTTTGAGCTTCAAAGTTCCAACCTAAAGATCAATAGATGTGATACAGACAAGCAATCGGTGCATAAAGTTTTAAGTTTTTAATCATTAAATCAGTAAAGATAATTGACTAAAATTTTGAACAACATGCAGATATTGTATGGTGTCTCTTGTCACTGTTCTCACTTAAATACACCTTGTTTCCTTCTTATTGAATATCAGTGCTCTTGATTTTTAGTCTTTTTATTTTGTTTTTGTGTCTATGTAATAGAACCATTCTTACCCCATCCTGGTATGAGCCTAAACCATTTGAAGAAGGTGAATACCTGGTTTAGACCTTGTTTCATCTAATTTGGTATATAAAGGATGTGGGTGTTTGTAGTCTATTTGTGGTTTGTTTGCTTGGAATAAGAAAAAACTTTTGCTGCTTATGTTCTACAATTTGTATTTGCTTACTTCTTGTTACATTGTGTACTTCCAACCAAAATGTTGTTCAATTGACTTTTGATCAGGCTAATGGTGAGCTGAAATTTCGGACCAAAATTTAAAAGTTGTATTTTTTCCGGGCATCGTGTTCTCATTGCCCAGATGACCCATATTGCTTGATATTTTACAGGTTTGCTTCCAATCTAAATGATGTTAAAATTTATATTATATGTTCACTTGAGCACTGAAGTTAGTTGATTTTGACAACTATAGTTACTGCTTTTCACATGCAAATAGGAGACTTTGGAGTTACGAAGTATTCCAACTGATCGCTTGATGGATGAATTTTCGGTGAGCAGCATTTTGCTTCTATAAAATATTTCATGCTTCATCATTTACAGGACACTAATTCTGAAGCTTATGGAAATATGCTTTTACTTTTATGAACCCTACAAGACTTGGGGGTGCTTTTGATTTTCATGGCTATTGATACTATGAACTTATGAAATTCTCTACTAACCAATTTTTCACTCTTCACACTAATGGAATTTTACTGTTGGGCTTCGAATTTTTTTCTTAACCACATTGTGAGAAGATTTGATCTTTTTCTTTTAATCTTATATGGGGTTTTATAATTTCAAACTTGAGGTTGTACGAAAGAAGGCAGAGAAAGAAAGTAGAAATTGGTTAATTAGGATGCTTATGGATACCATTCGTTGTCTGTTAATGATTTAGTGCCCAGAATATGGTTAAAATCATGTTCTATTTGTCTCATAAGTTTTTCATTCATCTTTCTACTGTTGTGTTCATGTTATTTTTTCGTGCTTTCAAGAAGTTTCATGGTAGTATTTCTTTGTCGTATTTTGTTTCTTGTAATTATTTCTCTTTGTATTTCCTTGTTATGCTTCGTTTTCCTCAATGCTTTAGTATAATTTCGTCGAAATATAAGCATGAAGCCATTGTGAAGCAACATGAAAGCTCTGGACTTTTCTTCTTATAATGATTAGAAATCGTTTCGTTTTACCTTGTAGATTTTATGTTAATTTGTAATCTAGGAAGCTGTTGGAGGACAAGATTCTTAGATTAGTATGAAGTTGAATTCAAAATTTTAAGTTAAAAACTTCATAGCTAGGGCTTACCACTATCTTATTTATTTGTCTTTTGTTTGAAATTGTCAAGCATAAATGTGGTGTCATTAAGAATATTATGAATGCTAATTTCTAGTTGCGTGTGATAACTCTAGAAGTTGGGGGCAGGAGGGATGTTTGATATGAAACATTGCTAATTCATATTAGAGGGCTTTTGAGTAAGGAATTAATCTGGTGGATGCATATGTGTTACGAATTAATGGTTTGCTTTTATTTTCTTTCTAACCTTGTGTTATATATTGTTTTTCCTATCTAAATTGCTTCCCATGCACACACAAACATTATGAATTATTTGAATAAAGATGTTGTGTATAATCTGAGGCATAATCACTCAGGTGATATATATATCTTTCTTGATCTAAAATGTTGATTCTAGTTGTCGTTGGCACCTAGTTTTATATGATTGAGTTGAATAGTTTTTAATTTTTAATGACAGTTAGGTGGCCAAGTTTCTTCATGTTATGAGAACGAACTAGGTCTGGTGTTAATATTTTGTCTTAATGCTGAACTTCTACTGGTGTTAGATTCACACCGGATGTCTCATTTCCTTTCAAGCTATTTAAGTAATTATATGATGTACGCCCCACATGAGGTACTAGTTATTGTTTCCGCTTTCGCTCTTATTTTACGTTGGTTTTTGGTATTGTTTGATTGAGCGTTGTGTTGATGCTTGCCCTGAATTTGGTTGAAATAGAGAAGTTCAGTGTGCCAAGCTTCGCCGGGCGGAAGAAGAATCTTCGCCGCGGCGGAAGATGTGTTGAAACCACGGGGAAACTCTCTGTATAGTTCATCGCGGCGACAGAAGTTTCTTCGCCGCGGCGCCAGGCCGATTAAAAGTTTGTTAAGTTTAGATAGTTTTTCTTCCCTAAGGGCAATTTGACCATTCTACCCTAATTAGCAGGAAAAGTGGGAGTTAATTGTAAGGCTTTTCATGGAGAATATGTGATATGGGGGTGAGTTTGTAATGAATCAAGGTATAGATGGAATTCCCAAAGAAGAGTAAGGGCAAAATGGAATGCTTTGGTCAAATTTCATTAAAAGGATTAAGAGTTAGCAAACCCCTCATTCTTCTTCTCAAAAACGCAACCCTCCATTCTTGTTCCTCTTAATTTCTCTTTCTTTGATCAAGGATTCCAGGGTTTTGAGTGGTTGGGTAGAAAACAACTAAGGCTTCCTAAGGTAAGGATTTTCTACTTGATTGTGAAACCTGTGAGTTTTAGTTTAATTGAAGTTTGAGGGTTTTTGTTTTTTGGTTAAGAATAGAGAAAAAGTCAAGTAAACCAGTGAAAGGAAGAGTTGGTGAAGTCTCTCCATAACAAGTAAGTAAACCCAACCCAAGTTGAGATTTAAGAAATTTCTTGATTAGGGTTTTGATAGAAATGATGTAGGTATGTGATATACATGGTGATATGCCATGGAGGTTAAATAGGGATTCTATGCCTGGTGAATGTTTACACTTGCAATATGGAAATGAGTTGTTGGGTTGGAAAGGTAGTTTGAGATGGAATTGAAGGGGTATATGGATCCCTTTTTGGAAGTGTTTTTATTTGACAGGGTTGTTATGGTTTGTGAAGGGTTTCTCCCCATTTTGATGGTTAGAAAAAGTTTTAGATCATTGCTATAGTAGAGTTTTATAGTGCACTTGAGTTGTTTGATGAAATGCCTAATAGAGGTTTGAGTGTGAGTAGTGAACCTAATTCTTGCAACATTGCATGTTGGCATTTCATAAGTGCATTGGTGAGTTGAACCATCCATAGGCACTAATTGTGCATTGAAAAGTGACCTAAGAAAGTGTAGGAACTTGTGTAGTGCAATACCCATGAGTAGAGAGCTTGGTGGGTACAACTACTCTAAGGGTAGAGAGAATGAAAAATGCTAGAATAGAGTGAATTAGAAGAGTAGTATAGATGGGATGCTTCGTGATCATCATCCGACAGTTATGGGAATCGGGTTGATGCTTGTGATCACCACCGAATAGCCCTTAGAGGATGGGTCGATGCTTTGTGGTCGTCACCCGATAAGTAGTAGAAACGGGTGGATGCTTTGTGATCCCCACTCGGTTAGTCATTAGAAAAGGGGTTGGTGCTTTGTGATCATCATCCGACATTATTAGAGGTGGGTTATGCTTTGGATCATCACCCGACAGTGATTAGAGGACGGTTAATGCTTGGTGATCGTTACCCAAAAGTCATGAGAAAGGGTAGGTGCTAGGTGGCCTCCACCCGACAGTTAGGAAAACCGAGTAGTGCTTGTGATCCCCACTCGGTAGTCACTAAGAACGGTTTGGTACTGTGTGAATTCCACCCGATAGACATGAAGAGTGAGATGGTGCTGTGTGAAGCAATCCAGCCGTACCTCCGGTAAGACGGCCATGATGTTTGTAGAAACAGAAATAGTATAAGGAAAGAATTAAGAGTTATACATACGGGGACAGACAGATAGAGGTTTACTTACTGAGCATTATTTTGTGCTCACACCCGTTATTTTCTTTGTGGATGCAGGATCTAGGTGGTTGATGCAGTCGGAGGGCGTCGCAAGCGAGGAGCAATAGCTACACTGTTTCCCCCGTTTTGTCTTTTAAAATGAATTTTGTAAATAGTACTCTTTGTGTATAAAGACATGTGATGTTAATGAAAAGAAACTTTGGGCCCAATTTTCTATTGTGATATGCATGCATTGTACTAGTTTTCAGCAGTTGTTACCTTTTTGTTCAGAGCAAAGATTTTGGGATTGAATAGATACTATTCTCATCGCCACGACGTCCTATAACCGACTGTGTGAGTAATTCTTTCCTACAGAATTGTTTCTTGAGTTTCATTAGTGTGATCATTTTGTAGATGAGGCGTAGTTATCGAAATCGCGGTAAGGGTGCGGTGAATGAAGGAGAGCTTCTAACCCACCAGAGTCTACCCCCCTCTTTGGATGAAGCTAGAATCTGGGGAATTATACAGCAAGTTATGGCAGAAACTCAGGGGAGAGTTGTACCCCCGTATAGGTACCCGCCAGTTACACATGTCGAAAGAGGACAACCGGACTACTCCCCAGTACAGAGCGGCAGTTGAACCGATTTACGGTCTTTCTAGTCAGCATCAACCTCAGAGTTTAAGGGTATACAGATCCGTATAGCAAGGAGTGGCTGGTCGTAGAAACGAGCCACGGTTTATTCCCATGTTAGACTGGAGAAATCCGTATGCGAGTTTCTTGTTTCGGGGTGATGCCCGAATTTGGTGGGAATTAATGGAAGAAACTCATGACGTGACGTAATGACGTGGGAAGAGTTAGGCAAGAGTTTGAGGCCGAGTATAGAACAGAGGACCAAGTTCATGAGAAGGTCCAGAATTTATCAGTTTACAGCAAGGGGAAGCGCCGTGAAAGAGTACCCGGTGAAATTCAACCTCTTGCAAGGTTTGCACCAGGAATAGTTAGCACTCCGGCTTGAGAAGGGATAAGTTTGTGCATGGATTGAAGCCTGAGATAGCCCGGATATAATGACAAGCTCCAACCCTCCTCGAAATTATAATGAGCTTGAGGCGGGCGATGAAGCGGAGATTTTTGAGAATAAAATCTTCCCCGTAGGATCCTCGCAGAGGACCAAAGGAGCTACCCTCCGCTCCTCCGAGGGAGAAGCATGAGGGTGTAAAAGGTAAAGCAGAAGAACCAGAAGAAGAAGTTTCAGTATAGAACAGAATAGAAAAGAGTGAAAGAATAAGCGACCTCGGACGGAAGGGTTTCTCTTTGCCCTAAATGTGGGAGAATCACCCGGGAGAATGTCTGAGGATCAGACAGTGTGTTTATAGTGCCGACAGCCAGGGCACATGATGATGAGATTGTAAAGCTCCTCTTCCACACCACTCAGAGTTCAGAGGTACTGCGAATGCCAGAGTTTTTACTGTGGCACAAGGGAAACAGAGGCCTCCATCAGCCGTTACGGTCAGTTATTATTTCATTCAGTCCCTTTATATGTTTAATTGATTCAGGCGCTACTCATCGTTCATATCTTATGGGATGCTTGAGAGATTAGTTTGAAACCTACTAGAGGACTCACCATTAAGATAGAGCTAACCGATGGGGTTAGTGTTGTGGACTCAAGAGATCTTGTTAAGAGAGTCCTTAGTGATCCAGGGTAGGGAGTTAACGTTGACTTAATAGTTTTTGATATGCCCGAGTTTGATGTGATTCTGGGCATGGACTTCCTAGGGAGATAGAGTAGAGATTGATTGTCGGAAGAAGAAGGCGAGATTTAATCTCGATAGTGGAGATAAGTTTAGTTTTGGAGAAGGCCATCAGTTGAGCATGCTGATTAGTAGTGTGAAAGCCAGGAAGTGTTGAGAAAGGGGTGTGTTCGGGATTATTGCCCATGTGTGCAGAGTGGTGACGTTCCACAGTTAGAGATTCAGAGGTGCCAGTAGTTCGAGACTTTCTAGATGTGTTTCCAGAAGAGTTATCGGGTTTGCCTCCAGAGAGGAAGGTAGAATTTAGTATCGAACTAGCGCCAGGGACAGCACCATATCTAAAGCCCTTTATCGAATGGCCCCAGCTGAGCTCCAAGAATTAGAAGAGCAACCCCAAGAGCTTTTAGATAAAGGTTTTATCCGACCAAGTCATCTCCTTAGGGAGCTCCATCCTGTTTGTGAAAAAGAAGGATGGATCACTAAGGATGTGTATTGATTATAGGGAGTTGAATAAAGTTACAGTGAGAATAAGTACCCGCTACCCCGATAAATGACCTTTTTGATCAGTTGAAAGGAGCGGCAGTGTTCTCCAAAATTGATTTGAGGTCGGGTACCATCAGGTAAGAGTGGCCGAGCAAGATGTGGCAAAACTGCCTTCGTACCAGATACGGCATTATGAATTCGTAGTGATGCCTTTTGGCTTGACTAATCCCCAGCAGTTTTTATGGACTTGATGAACAGGGTATTCCATGAGTATTTGGCCAGTTCATTTGGTCTTCATCGACGACATTCTGATTTACTCAAGTCAGAGAAGAGCATGAGAAACACTTGAGTTAGTGTTGCAACGGCTGAGAGAAAGAAGAGTTGTGTGATCTAAATTTCTAAGTGTGGTTTTGGCTGAACCAAGTGATATTCCTGGGTCATAACGTGTCGAAGGAAGGGATTTCGGTAATGAGTAAAGTGCAGGCAATCTGGAATGGCAGAACACGAGAACAGGTGAAAGAAATCAGGATTTCTTAGGCTTAGCAGGTTACTACCAGCGAATTGTAGCGGGATTCGCCCAGTTGGCTAAACCGTTGACAGCTCTTACCAAACAGAAAACTCTTTTGTCTGGTCAGCAGCATGTGAAGAAGCTTTCAAGAGTTGAAGAAGAGGTTAACATCAGCTCCTGTACTAGTGTTATCGCAGGAGAGTGTAGATTATGACATTTATACAGACGCCTCTCTGCAGGGACTTGGCCACCGTGCTGATGCAGTTAGGTAGGGTATAGCTTATGCTTCTCGTCAATTGAAAGAGTACGAGACCAGATACCTACGCATGACTTAGAATTAGCAGCGTGGTCTTGCCTTAAAGATTTGGAGGCATTACCTTTATGGTGTGAAGAGTAATATCTACACCGATCATAAGAGTTTAAAGTACTTCTTCACTCAAAAGGAGGTGATATGAGCAAGGAGGTGGTTAGAACTGGTTAAGGATTATGATGTGAGATCAAGTACCAACCGGGGAAAGCAATGTAGTAGCCGATGCTTGAGTAGAAAACCCAGTTTTTCGACTTACCAGGCAAGAAAGAGTTAATAGAAGAATTGTCTAAGGAGCGATGTGAAGTGGTTCCGGGAAGAATTGCCAGCCTAGAGGTACGCTTCCTTACTAGAGGAAATTAGAGAAAGCAAATGGTTGAGTGAGTGGTGTAAAAAAGTCAGCAAGTGCGTGAGGGCAAGACAGATAGTTCTTCGTGAGAGG
The DNA here is from genome assembly GCF_008641045.1 of Pistacia vera. NCBI lineage: Eukaryota > Viridiplantae > Streptophyta > Magnoliopsida > Sapindales > Anacardiaceae > Pistacia > Pistacia vera. The sequence continues at coordinate 120,009 of NW_022196197.1, forward strand.
GTATCCTCATTTCAGAAATCGGTTGTGCATTCCTCCAAATGAGAGTTGAAACAGAAAATTCTATGGAGGCTCATGACACACCGTACACCGCTCATACCGGGAGCAACCAAGATGTATCAGGATGTAAAGAAAGGCTATTGGTGGTCAGGTATGAAGAAAGACATTGCGAGTTTGTGGCTAATGTCTAACTTGTCAGCAAGTGAAAGCAGAACATCAACGGCCGTCAGGGTTGCTTCAACCATTGAGTATTCCAGAGTGGAAATGGGAGAGCGTTTCAATGGATTTTATCACGGGTCTCCCCAGAGTGCAGAAGGGTGTAATGCTATATGGGTGATTGTGGGATAGGTAACCAAGTCAGGCCCATTTTCTTCCAGTAAAGAAAGTACCGCTACAGATCAGTGGGCTCAGATTTACCTCAAGGTGATTGTCAGATTGCATGGTGTGCCCAAGACTATAGTATCAGTAGAGATTCCAGATTTTTCAGCACCTTCTGGACAAGTTTCAGAGGAGTTTGGTACCCGTTTAGCATCAGTACTGCCTACATCCTCAGACAGATGGCCAAACCGAGAGAACAAATTAGGTGCTCGAGGATTGTTGAGGGCCGTTGCATGGTTATAGGTACCCTGGCATGAGATGTTACCATTAGGATTTGCCTACACACAAAAGTTTATCAGTCTACAATTAGAATGACCCTTACGAGGCTTTGTAGTAGACGGTGTAGGTCTCCGCTTCATTGGGGATGAAGTAGGCGAAAGAGATGAGTTGAGTACCGCGCTTGGGCCAGAGATGACTCAGAAACTAGTAGAAGATGTGAAGTTAATCAGAAATAGAATGAACAAGCCCAAGATCGAAGAGAGTATGCCGACTTGAAGAGGAAAGAGAGGTAGAATCCAAGTGGGCGCAAAGTGTTTCTGAAAGTTTCCCCCTACAAGCGAGTAATGCGCTTCGGAGCAAGGGAAGTTAGCACCGAGGTAGTAGGTCCTTTTGAGATCTTGCAACGAGTAGGAAAGGTAGCCTACAGATTGGCACTACCACCTAGCATGGACAGGGTGCATGATTGTCTTCCATGTCTCGATGCTACGGAAATATGTAAGTGATCCCCTCCACATCCTGAGCGTAGAGGACGTTGAAGTAGTACAGAGAATCTAGTATATGAAGAACATCTAGTTCAGATTTTAGATCGAAGGTGAAGAACTTCGGCAACAAGAGTGTCCGCTAGTGAAGGTCCTTTGGAGAATCACAAAGTGGAAGAGGCCACGGGAAGTAGAACGGACATGCGGGGATCGTTTCCCAGAGTTATTTGCATGAATTTCGGGGACGAATTCTTTAAGGGGGAAGAATTGTAACGCCCCACATGAGGTACGTAGTTATTGTTTCCTCTTTCGCTCTTATTTTACGTTGGTTTTTGGTAATATTGTTTGATTGAGTGTTGTGTTGAATGCTTGCCCTGAATTTGGTTGAAAATAGAAGAAGTTCAGTGTGCAAGCTTCGCCGGGGCGAAGAAGAATCTTCGCGCGCGCGAAGATGCGTTGAAACCACGGGGAACTCTCTGGATATTTTCGTCGCGGCGATAGAAGTTTCTTCGCCGCGGCGACAGGCCGATTAAAATGTTGTTAAGTTTTAGATATTTTTCTTCCCTAGGGCAATTTGACCATTCTACCCCTAATTAGCAGGAAAAGTGGGGAGTTAATTGTAAGGAATTTTTCATGGAGAATATGTTGATATGGGGGTAGTTTGTAATGAATCAAAGGATATAGATGGAATTCCCAAAGAAGAGTAAGGGCAAAATGGGAATGCTTTGGTATAAATTCATTAAAAGGAATTAAGAGTTAGCAAACCCTCATTCTTCTTCTCAAAAACGCAACCTCCATTCTTGTTCCTCTCATTTCTTTCTTTGTGATCAAGGAGTTTCCAAGGGTTTTTGAAGTAGTTGGGGTAGAAAACAACCTAAGGCTTCCTAAGGTAAGGATTTCTACTTTGATTGTGGAAACCTTGTGAGTTTTAGTTTATATTGAAGTTTGAGGGTTTTTGTTCTTTGGTTAAGATGAGAAAAGTCAAGTAAACACAACTGAAGAAGAGTTGGTGAAGTTCTCATAACAAGGTAAGTAAACCCCACCCAAGTTAGATTTAGAATTTTTGATTGGGTTTTGATAGAAATGATGTATGTATGTGATATACATGTGATATGCCATGTAGGAGGTTTAAATAGGATTTCTATGCCTTGTGAATGTTTACACCTTGCAATATGAGAAATGAGTTGTTGGTTGGAAGGTGTTGAGATGGAATTGAAGGGGTATTGTGGATCCCTTTTTGGAAGTGTTTATTTGACAGGTTTTATGGTTATGTGAAGGGGTTTCTCCCCTTTTGGATGGTTAGAAAAGTTTTAGAATCATTGATAGTAGAGTTTTATAGTGCACTTGAGTTGTTTGATGAAATGCCTAATAGAGGTTTGAGTGTGAGTAGTGAACCTTAATTCTGCAACATTGCATGTGTGGCATTTCATAAGTGCATTGGTGGAGTTGAACCATCCATAGGCACTAATTGTGCAGTGAAAAGGACCTAAGAAGTGTAGGAAACTTGTGTATGCAATTACCCTATGAGGTAGAGAGCTTGGTGGGTACAACTACTAAGGTAGAGAGAATGAAAAATGCTAGAATAAGGATTAGAAGGAGTAGTAGATGGGTTGATACTTCGTGATCATCATCCGACAGTATGGAATCGGGTTGAGCTTTGTGATCACCACCCGAATAGCCCTTAGAGATGGGTCGATGCTTGTGGTCGTCACCCGATAAGTAGTAGAAACGGGGATGCTTTGTGATCCCCACTCGTTAGTCATTAGAAAAAGGGTTGTGCTTTGTGATCATCATCCCACATTTATTAGAGGTGGGTTGATGCTTTGTGATCATCACCCGACAGTGATTAGAGACGGGGTTAATGTGGTGATCGTTACCAAAAAGTCATGAGAAACGGGTAGGTGCTAGGTGGCCTCCACCCGACCAGTTAGGAAAACGAGTAGGTGCTTTTGTGATCCCCACTCGTAGTCACTAAGAACGGGTTTGGTACTGTGTGAATTCCACCCGATAGACTGAAGAGTGAGATGGTGCTGTGTGAACGCCATGGCCGTACCTCCGGTAAGATGAGGCCATGATGTTTAGTAGAAACAGAAATAGTATAAGGAAAGAATTAAGAGTTATACATACGGGACAGACAGATAGAGGTTTTACTTACTGAGCATTATTTTGTGCTCACCCCGTTATTTTCCTTTGTGGATGCAGGATCTAGTGTTGATGCAGTCGAGGGGCGTCGGCAAGCGAGGAGCATCAGCTACACTGTTTCCCCCATTTTGTCTTTAAAATGAATTTTTGAAACAATACTCTTGTGTATGAAAGACATGTGAATTATAATGAAAAGAAAACTTTGGGCCCAATTTTCTATTGTGATTATGCATGCATTGTACTAGTTTTCAGCAGTTGTACATATACAACATTTAATCATTTCTATTTAAATCTACAGGTAACTACATTACAGGATCTTTAGTTTCACTGGACTTGATATGATATGTCTTTTCTTCTACAATAATTGTTCATTTAATGTTTGTAAGAGGGGCTTCTTTTATTGCTTTATGTTGTGATAGATCTTCCCTCTTTTGTAAAGTACACCCTTTTTAATTTTTGAATACAGTGCAGGAGATGGGCCAGTGAGGAACAAGATAGACTCAGCAGTCTTAGGTTGTTCAGACTTTTACTAGCCAGACTTTAAGAATTTTACTCGATTTAGGGAGTCAAACTATTTATCAACAAAATTTTAATTGCTAAATTATTTTGCTCATGTGGCTCACTCCTTTATTAACTCTGGTGCTCTTATGTTTGAATTGTCATCATTTTAACCCTAGGATTGAAATGAGTGGTGGAATGATGGTAGAACTATAGTTTAGAAACACTTGCGACGACATATGAAATAGGATGCTTCAAGTTGGTTGATGGAAATTTTTCACTGTAAGTTAACCCATTGAAATGATTCGTTCCCCTTTTCTTGCTTTAATTAATTGGTAGTTACTCTTGTTTGGTTATGTGGCTGAAATTTAAATTTATACACGTTCCATTTTTAGCAATTTCTTTCATCTTTATAGAATGGTTAATGTTGATTTCTTCATAAAATTGGGGATTCTTATTCGTTTAAAATTTTCTTAACTTTGCTGGTCGGATTTGTCTTCCATCCTTTTTTTTTTTTTTTTTGGTTAACTAGTGGGATGTATCTTTCCTATGAATTTCACTTCTTCTTTTTTTTTTTTTACCCTCACCTTTTACAGTTTATGCAAATCTAAATCAACTAGTTACCTTCGTAAAGTTGTTTATGGTCTAGGAGAGATTTTGTGTTGGTATTTTTTATTTATGATGATTGGAGTTCATTCACTGGTGGTGTGGATAGTTTTGTTTGTTTATATACTTTTCTCCTATACTATTATTTGGCACCGAATAATACCTTCTCTCCATGTCTCTTCTTTTTTCTCTCTTACTTTTTTGTTTCACTTCACGTAGAAAGGTTATTCTCCTCTTTTTTATTATTTTGATGTTAATCTTGCTTCTTTATTTCTTTATCAGGTGTCAGTTTAATAAAATTTGAGTATTACTTAGTGTTTTTTATTTATTTCTACATGAATATAGTACAATGGTAAACATTTTGTATAACGTTGGCATACATAGTTGAATGATTTTTGTGTTAATTAGTTGTAATGCATTATCCTTGAAGAATGTCTTATATGCTTGAGATCAAATTAGATGGGATGGCTCAACATGAAATATTTGATACATTTGGTGGGTACTGAATTCCCATTCTCGATTCTTTGAAGTTATATAAGGTAACCTTCAAAGAGGCAACATTTACTATGAGGAGGTCAAGGCTTCTGTAAAACCCCCCTCCAGTCAGGATCCTATGATATATCCCATGAGAATCCCGAGGATACATGTCTGGAGAACGAGTTGTATTTAGAAAAAACTGTATAAGGATAAAATAATATCCAAAACATGCATATAAAATATCACGCAGGATCTAAACTTATAATTTACAAACTTTAAGAAATTACAAGATCAAACATATTTATAGGGTGGAAGCTTCCAATGTATTTCACAGATATTATCATTTACATACATCAAGATAAAAATATCGAGATGATAATAAATCATCTCCCCTCACTGTAGTCCCGCTGTCTCTAGCATCCTCGCTTCTAGTCTACCTGCAAAGCAATCAACAATGAAAGGGTGAGCGCTAATCGCTTAGTAAGGAATGATCCGTTTATCTGTTAACACATCACTTATCTTTTAATCTAGGGATACTTCCCCTTTATTACTAATTCATATACTTTTCATCATTTTACCCATGGCTATATAAACATTAATGTGTACACACACATCACATATCATGACATAACATCTAAAATCATCTAACATGAGTATAAATCATCTCATGATGTAAATAACATCATAACTCATGTAATGCAACTAAATGCATATGAAACATTTAACATCAGCCGATCGGACCTTTCTTAGCATCTAAGCCTTCATATCATTAGCCTCAAATTTCATCTAGAGCTATATCATCGGGAGGCGGTGCTTACGCGTATTTAGCATTAAAGCATATATTCATCTTTCCTAACCGGTATATGAGGATATGCTTACGCGTTTTCCATCGTGTCTATATGCATCTCTATCAGTCTATTTGCATCTCTAACATCTTATGGCATGTAAATACATATTTTGGTGAGCTTATACTTTTAATTCATCTATGGATTATCATCCACTTACATTACCTCTTGCTCCATACATCATCTTAAAACATGTATATATTGCATTTCATGCCATTTCATAACATTAATCATGTATTAACATCATGACCATGTATATCTTTCAAATATCATCTAAAAAGGGTAAACATTAGTACATGTTATATACAATAATCATTAGTAATCAATTCATATCATAAGAATTGATTATGTTAAATTAACTTTAATAACCAGTTTATGCTTCAGGCCATTTTCCATCCTTTCTCAAACGAATTGGCTCTTGGCATAAACAAAAGTTATAGGTCGGTGCTTAGCTTTCTAATGCTTCAAGAATCATCTCATTTCGATTTTTAAACTCAAGTTATGGTCGAAATACAGAGCAGGGTTACCAAAACCCCTAAGCCCATTAAATCCGAATTTTCATATAACTATGCCACATCAATTTCTATTGACATAATACACATAGGTTAACTTGTGGATCAAATAAACTCCCCTTGAGTCTTTAACATCTTAAGGAAGTGTAAATCTCATTTCCATAATCCTCCATTATTGCTATAACATTGTAAGCTAATGCAAACAACACATCAACACTTCTAATAGCAACCATTCAACACCATGTGGCCTCCATACTACAATTTTTGCCACAATCAGTATCCCACACTTCTTTCTTCAATCAAACATAACAACCATAAAACATAAAGAGCAATAACTTCATGTATAATGAATTAAGGCAATAAGTAGAATAAATGAGTTCAACTAATTCTATGCCTAAAGCCTTAATTCAAGGTTTCATAAAAATCTACAAACCCTAGCATAAACCTAAAGTCCATGGGAGGTTCTTCCTTACCTTTTTAAAGACTTCCTCCAACAAATCCTTTGCCTTTGACTTCTTTACACCTTAATCCTACAATATAACATTATACCTCAACATCTACCTCAATCTTCAAATTACATCAAAACTAAAGTTTTAATCCTTACCTTAAACCCTAAATTGAAGATCCAAGGTCCTATTTGTTCTCCTTGAAAAATTATGCAAAAACTCCTTGAAAACTAGAGAAAGAAGAAGCTTGTTTCATGGAGTAAGATTTGAGAAGAGAATGAAGAATGTTGAGAGAAGAAATGCTTATATAAGAAGCTCTCCTTTGGCTTGAACGAATTTCATCATTTTATAGGAAATATTTAATTATTTTCCAAATTATGCAATTGGCCAATTATTTTAATTGTATAACTATAAGTCCTTAATTCTCATATAAGGCATTTTGGTCATTTCACAATAGACATAATAAATTAATGCCATAAATGCAATGAAGCCTACTCATCCTTGACTTTTTCAATGCTTATCCATACGTAAATAAACCATTTTGCCCCTAAGCCTCTTTATGGATAATTGATTCATACCGTTCAAAATGAATTGACTATTTTGCCCTTAGTTAGATTTTATGCTTTTAACATAAATAAACATTTAAAGGACTATTTGAGTTAGGAACATACCTTTGACATCTTGGGTATTACAGCTTCACTATTGGTCAACCCTTACGAATACAAGCATTATAACTTCGTTCAGATGTTAAGCACTTATGTATGTTACAATATATACATGTGAAGATTGTCATAAATCTACTAGGTAACCTTATTATAGGACTATAATTTCACAAAACTTGGTATATAATTGTTCTGTTCGTTTTACCTATTGTCTTTCATTTAATATCATCAGATAGAAAGTAAGTGCCTGCATTTGAATGCACGTCCAGACGTGTTGGATAATATAACAAATGGGAAGTTGATCCTTAACTTAGAACATCAAAGTTCAGGAATTTCAATTTAGTTTGGTTTCATCTTAGAATGGATTAATAGTAAGCATGATTATTTTTGGCTAGAAAGAGTGGAGGCGTATTTTCCCAAAGGTCATGTCTCTTAGACTATGGCGTGTCACTTGAGTGGAGAACTTACAAGAAAGGTTAGCGGTTGTGTTTGATTTCCAAGAAACTTTGGAGGCTACATCTTGTATTTCATTTTGGGTGTAAGAAGAGCACTTAAATCTCAGTAGGTAATGTTAATATGCACTAAATTGTTACTAATCAATTTTACTGTTGTCTGATTCTTATAAAAACTATGGATAAAACCATGAACTCAAGTTTGATGAAAAAAGGGCATTACAAAACTGATTCACACCTTCGCTTATAAATCTGTCTCAGCTAAAAAAGAACCGGAAGAGAACGTCATTACACGGGTTTAAAGTAATTGTTGAGTGGTGTGAATAATTGCAACTTGCAACTGGCTCTTACAATACTTTGTCTAAAAAATTGCATTCTTTCAAATAGTTTATCATCTTGTCCTTACCAGCGTTGTAACTCTTCATCGTAGCTTTTACCTCTCTGTTTTTCTATTCACAGGTAACTCTAGTTGATTTTGTTGAATTAGTAGGAATCCTTCTTCCTTATCCTTACTTTGGTTTTACAGCACTTCGTGTCAGCTTAGTTGTGGACACATACTTGGAGGCCGCGTCTGTCACTCATTTCAAGAGAAATATGATGAGCAAGCCATCTCCAGTACTAAGTTACCGTTAGTGAGCAATTTCATGCATCACAATACAATTTCATTGTTTTTAAATGTGAACAATTTGAGAAATAATGCTTTTTTCCTGAATTTAGTTTTTACAAACATGCATGTTTTTTTATTGGTCAACTGTTGGGACTTTTCAACCAAGTAAATGATGATTTGGTTGATCTACTCAATTCTATTGTAGGTATGAGCTCAGAGGAGATGAAGAAGAATACATAGCTTATTTAATAAGCAAAAGAGGGTGATATCTACAAAATGTTGGCAGTCATTGGCTTTTTTCACTCACTCTCATTAAATATGATTCGAATTTCTTTCTTCTTATTAAATGAAAAAATATATGATGTTACACTAATAATTTTCGTAGCACAGGAATTTTTCTACAATCTAAGTAATAAAACTTTTCTACATCAACTGCAAGGTTCGTTAAATGATACCATCAACTTTAACTGTTGTACCGTTCTAACGTTCTCAACATTTTTGGGTGATTATTAGTGTGAATTTTGAGTAAATTTCTACTAGTTCTCTAATAAGATGTAATGTCTTACTAGGCAAGTATTCACTAAGTATCCATCCTATAGAGAGAATCTAGAGAATTGCTAGTTTAAAAAGGGTGTTCGTCTAAAATTTGTCCTTAATCCAGTTATAACATACTTACAAAATTTTCTCGCACATATATAATCCACATTAAATTCTTCCCTGAGACAATGTGTGCAATTTTCTCCCACTTGAGTCTTCCGCCTTACAATCTAATACTTGCAAAATAAGGAAAGCAACGGGTTTATAAATGCTCAATAAGTAACCAAATCTAATTATTGACTCTGTTGTTCCTATTTTCGCAGTATTGCTTCTAAATTTCTGTTTGTTTTCTCTCCTTATTCTCAAGCATATTATTTAGCAGTCTTCTATTTTTCTCAAATCTTTCTAAATCCTTTTAGGGTTGTGTTATTCTTTATCATTTTATTTCTCTTCTCTACTAGATTATAACTTTCTGTTTCTTTCTCTACTCAACAAATTGCTAAGTTTCCTCGCTATTTGTCATGTTTTTAATTTCTGTTCTTTTCAAATATGTGTCTAATTTCTGTTCTTTTCTTGTATATCTCTAATTTATTTTCTATTCTTCTCTATTCTCATGAGTTTCTATTTTCTTTTATTCTCTATTCTTATGGGTTTCTATTTTCTTTTCTTTTTGCTATTCTCATGGGCTTTTATTTTTCTTTTTTTGGCTAATCAGACACGCAATAATAAATAAACTGTCTAATCTATGCATAAATGCATAAGATGCAATGCCCATGAAATGTCTGATGCATATGTGAATGATTATGTTTGTATTCTTTTTGAAAATTATTTTCTAATTATTTTCTCTTCTTTCTGAAATTCTTTCTGTTTTTTATTTCTTATTCTATTTTCGTTTCTTTCTGAAATTCTTTATGATTTCTGTTTCTCATTCTATTTTTCTTTCTTTTTGAAACTTTTTCTGTTATCTATTCTAGCTTGTCGATCGGACTAGACTGAAGCATGGATTTGGAACCCTGGCCATGTGAGCGTATTCTAAAATTCTTTTTGGGAACAGCCCTCATCCACCTGCACCTCTAGTGGACTGTACAATACTGTTTTCTATTCTGAGGCCGCTCATTGACGACAACGTGCTTGTGGGAAACTTCTACATATCTGTCGCCATTGGCTAACGCAGCCAATGCTCACAGGTTCCCCATCACAACAGCTCTCTAAAAACATTTTCTGTAAATTTGCAAAATAACTAGATAGACATTTCCAATAATTATAAAATTTCTGAAATATATGCTATGCTATGTCATGCATTTATATGTTGTCTATGCATGATCCCAAAATACGTGTCTGACTCTGGCATGTATTCTATTAATTCTAAGGCTTCTATTTCTATGCTTTTCGGGAAAGCCCAAAGTTCTATTCTACTAACAGGCTTAAACTAAACATTTTCTATTTTATTCTTTGTTTCTGAATTCTATGCATTGTGTATACGTACGCGATTCTATAATTTCTGCATAATTCTGTAATTCTTCAATTCTATCATGCTATGTAAAATGTACACGTACACAAGTACATTAGCTCTCACAAATTCTACTCTTCTATAATTCTATTAGTGATGTATTAAAATGACATAATTCAATTAGGGAATGAATACTACATTTTCGGCAATCTAATTTCTTCTATAAAAATCTATGTCACAACTTAGGTATTAAGTCTACTAACTTGTCCAATTATACTACTAGTTTTTCTCAAACTTATATGTCACATAATCATGTCATTAAACAACTCTCTAATATTTTTCTAATGTAACAAACATGTCTTGTACAACTTTCTAAATACAAAGCTTTATGCCATAAATTTGCATTCTCTTACATGACGATCAACTTCAATTGATATACATGCTCTTCTTTCTTCTTCTTTTTTTGGCTACATTCTATACATTAGTCTATATTGTCATATTAATAATTGTAAATTCAATCTAACATGTAGCACAACATATATACTTTGGCTAAATTCTAATTTTCTTAACTAAACTTTTGGCTAATACAACTTATTCTCAAGATCTTCTAGCACAATTCTATAGCTTGTAATATATAATAAGGCATGAAAACTATACTTATACCAATCAATTTCTAAAATTGTCATGTATTTAATACAAAACCAAACTTCTATGTCTTTAATGTTTCTTTTGATATCTATACTTGGGAAAGCTTTTCTATTCTTTATGTAATAAAATCACTTATTACATATTGTTTGTAATTAATCTCAAAACAAGAAACAACAATATACTAATTTGGCCAAGCCATTATTTGATTAATCTTTCTAAATTCAATTACACAAACTTGAGAATTTATTATGATATATTGATATGTCATGACATAATTCTACCATTCTCTATTAACATCAATGTCATATCAAAGTAACAATTTAACATACAATTCCTTTCTAACACTTTCCCAAGGCCATAAGTTTCACAATTTCTAATTCAATAACTAATATATAATGTGTTATTCAAGAAATACTAAAGGTTGAAGTAACTTGAACCATGCACTAAGAGCCATTTATCTCATTGAACTAATATGACCAAGTAATATTCTAAATTTTGGCATAACTATAGTACCTTCTTTCTTAACTAGTATACATGGAAATTATACAATAATAAAATAGTATATACAATAAAATGAAAAGTAAATGGCTCAAAAATTTTATTTACTGTATATATAAAATTCTTTACATAACAAAATAGCATATACAAAAGTTTTAATAACGGTGGATAGTAAATCCAGTTCCTCCGCTTCTTCGACGTCCATCCAACCACTTCTTACCTATTTTCTGTAAAAATAGAAAAACAATGGGGTGAGCACTAATGTTAGTAAGTAAATCTGCTACTCCACACTTCTCTCTCTCCGTTGCTCACTCTTTGTATTCTTTCCCTATTTTACTCTTTTTCTTCTTTATTCTTTTTTATTCTTTCTCTTTTCTTTTGCTGTGTCTAGTTCTCACTGTTCTTCATTAGCTTTCTTGGTTCTTTCTTCTTTCCACTTCTCTCTGTTCTTTCTTTCCTTCTTTCTTATCTCTCACAAACCATGATGGAAGCATGGTAACATGCATGGATGAGATGCAAATGCATAAATGCATAGAGATGCATTTCTTTCTTCTTTTCTATTCTTATTCTGTTTCTTTCTTGTTTTTTATGTTTCCTTCTTTGTAACGCCCCACTTGAGGTGACGTAGTGTTGTTCTTCTTTCGCTTTATTTGAGTTGGTTTTGGTAATATTGTTTGGTTGAGTGTTGTGTTGAATGTTGCCCTGAAATTGGTTGAAAATAGAAGAAGTTAGTGTACCAAGCTTCGCCGGGGCGAAGAAGAATCTTCGCCGCGGCGAAGGTGTGTTGAAACCACGGGGAAACTCTCTGGACAGTTTCGCCGTGGCGACAGAAGTTTCTCGCCGCGGCGAAACCGTTAAAATTTGTTGAGTTTTAGATATTCTTCCCTAAGGGCAAATTGACCATTCTACCCCTATTAGCAGGAAAAGTGGGGAGTTAATTGTAAGGTTTTTCATGGAGAATGTGTTGTATGGGGGTGAGTGTTTGTAATGAATCAAAGGATATAGATGGAATTCCAAGAAGAGTAAGGGCAAAATGGGAATGCTTTGGTATAAATTTCATTAAAAGGAATTAAGTTAGCAAACCCTCATTCTTCTTCTCAAACGCACTCTCCACTTTGCTCCTCTAACTCTCTTTCTTTTGATCAAGGATTTCCAAGGGGTTTTGAAGTGTGGGGTAGAAAACAACCTAAGGCTTCCTAAGGTAAGGATTCTTCTTAGTTGTGTGATTTGTGAGTTTTTAAGTTATATGAATTTAGGGTTTTGTCTTTTGTTAAGAGAGAGAAAAGTCAAGCAAACCAAGTGAAAGGAAGAGTTGGTGAAGAGTTCTCCATAACAAGGTAAGTAAACCCCAACCCAGTTGAGATTTAGAATTTTCTTGATTAGGGTTTTGATAGAAATGATGTATGTATGTGATATACATGTGATATGCCATGTATGAGGTTTAAATGGGATTTCTATGCTTTGTGAATGTTAATCCTTGCAAATATGAGAAATGAGTGTTGGGTTGGAAAGGTAGTTTGAGATGAATTGAAGGGGTTATGGATCCTTTGGAAGTGCTTTCTTTGCAGGTTTTGTGGTCTGTGAAGGGGTTTTTCCCATTTGGATGGTTAGAAAAAGTTTTAGAATCATTGCTATAATAGAGTTATAGTGCACATGAGTTGTTTGATGAAATGCCTAATAGAGGTTTGAGTATGAGTAGTGAACCTTAATTCTTGCAACATTGCATGTTGGCATTCATAAGTGCAGGTGAGTGAACCATCCATAGGCACTATTGTCATGAAAAGTGACCTAAGAAAGGTAAGAAAATGTGTATGCAATTACCTATAGTAGAGAGCTTGGTGGGTACAACACTCTAAGGGTAGAGAGATGAAAAATGCTGAATAGAGTGAATTAGAAGAGTAGATAGATGGGTTGATGCTTTGTGATCATCACCCGACAGTTATGGGAATCGGGTTGATGCTTGTGATCACTACCCGAATAGCCCTTAGAGATGGGTCGATGCTTTGTGATCGTCACCCGAGAGTAGTAGAAACTGGGGATGCTTGTGACACTACCCGGTTAGTTATTAGATAAGTGGGTTGATGCTTTGTGACATCATCAATTAGTAGAAGGGTTGATGCTTTGTGATCTCACCGACAGTGATAGAGACGGGTTAATGCTTGGTGATCGTTACCCAAAGTCATGAGAAACGGGTAGGTGCTAGGTGATCTCCACCGATAGGAGAAACCGAGTAGGTGCTTTGTGACCCCACTCGGTAGTCACTAAGAAGGGTTGGTACTGTGTGAATTCCACCGCTAGTCAGAAGAGTGAGATGGTGCTGTGTGAACGCCATCGGCGTACCTCCGTAAGATGAGGCCATGATGTTAGTAGAAACAGAAATAGAATCAGAAAAGTTAAGGAAAGAATTAAGAGTTAACATACGGGGACAGACAGATAGAGGTTTTACTTACTGGCATTATTTTGTGCTCACCCGTTATTTTTCCTTTGTGATGCAGGATTCTAGGTGATGATGCAGTCGGAGGGGCGTCGGCAAGCGAAGAGAATAGCTACACTGTTTCCCCTGTTTTGTCTTTTTAAAATGACTTTTTGTAAAACTACTCTTTGTGTATAAAAGACATATGAATTAAATGAAAGAAATTTTTGGGCCCAATTTTATTGTATTAGCATGCATTGTACTAGTTTTAGCAGATGTTATTCTTTTCTTTCTTTTCTATTTTATTCTTTCTTTTCTTTTTCTTTTTCTCTTCTTTTCTTTCTTGCTGCTCATTCTTTCTATAATTTCTTATCATTTCTCTTTCTTATTCTTTGCCGATCGGACTCGTATGCATGGATTCGGAAACCTGGCCGTGTGAGTGAATACAGTCCTCATCTACATGCACTCTTACGGACTGTAAAATTCTTTTCTCTTCTTAGGCCACTCAATTAAGTGGCGTGCATGTAGGTATTTCTTCTTGGTACAGCCCTCACCACATATACTCTTACGGGCCGTACAAATCTTCTTCTTAGGCCACTCAATTAAGGTGGGTGTATATGGAATCTTCTCTTCTTGTCACTCAGGTTCCCCATCGCAACAACCTCTTTCTTTCTTCTTTTTAGCACTTTTCTTTCTTTTATTCTTTAGTGCTTTTTTTCTTTCTTTCTTATTCTTAGGTTTTCATACATATGCATAAGTATGCATGTGGATGGCTCATGCTTTTAATTCTTTCTACGTGCAAACATGTAATGCAAAAATGCCATGTAGCACAAAAATAAGTTTTCTCTACTCATGCATACAATTCTCTTTGACATTTCATAAACATCATGCATACTCAAATTCTATTTAACTATAATTCTACTTTCTTAAACCATCCATAATTGGAGTAAAACTCCTCTAAAACAAGATCAAACTTGGCAGGAAACATGTTTCAAAAATTCTCACTAAACTTTCTAAATTCAACCAAACTTCATTTAATCACATACTACCAAAACCACTTCACATGGCTCACTTCTACTCATCATAACCATCTACTCATCAATCAACATCATTCTTCTCAACAATTCTCAAAATTAAAGGCATATACATGCATATACAATCTCTACACAATTGATTTCTTGAATCATAACTTGAGTTGGATTTACTTACCTTGTGCTTGAGTAATTCCACTAGGATCACTCTTTCTTTGGTAGACTTGTTCTTTCTCTAAAACCCTAAGCATAAACACTATAAGAATTCTACACTTTCAAAAATTAATCTCATATCTATAGCAAGAATCCTTACCTTTTGATGCTTAGGATGAAATCTCTACCAAAAGCCCTCTAATCTTCCTTGGAAATTTGATGAAAAGATGAGAGAATAAGAGAGTAGAAGGGCGTGCGGGGTGTAGAGAATGGGAAGGTTTGTGTGACTCAACCTTTAATATCTCATATAAATATGCATTCTTTCCCATTTTGCCCTTGCACTTTCTTGACAATTCAATCTTTGCCCTTTAGTTCATTACAAATACACCCTCATCTCCAATGCATTCTTCATGAAATTCTCTTACTTTTCACTCCCACTTTTACTACTAATTAGGGGTAGAATGGTCACTTTGCCCCTAAAGAAAATTCTCTAGAATCTTCTCAAGAATTTCAGCCAACTCTTAGCTCCGACGAAGATTTTTTTTCACCCCGGTGAAAAATTCCAGAGCATACGTCGCCGTGGTAAGTTTCCTTCTTCGTCGCAGCGAAGTCTGCAATTCCCAACTTTGCCAATCCTTCACTAAATTTTGGGCAACCAAACAATATTACGAACATACAAACTTAACTAAGGGCAAATAAGCATATTTAAGCTACGTACCTTAAAGTGGGCGTTACAATAACAAAATGCACTTTGAATACGAAAATTTACATTTGTTTAAGGCTAACATAACCTTTCTACTCCAATTCTTCCCTTTCTCTACCAATTTCTTCAATAAAATTTAACCAACTCATGCATGCATTTCTCTTTGAATTTTCATCAAGCAATTCATATGCACATTCAAATACTTGGTTGACCACACTTCCACATCTCTCCAAATCCACCAAAATTGGAGCAAAAACTCACTAACTTTAGCTTTGAATCTGGCTGGTTTCAACAATTTTCAACACTTCAGAATTTCATCACTAATTCTTCCATATTTCATCCAAATCACCATATACTCAAGCACTACTTCTCATGGTTGGAAATTTACACATCATTCAACATCAAATAGCCAATAATTCCCACCATACAATCACATACAAACATACAAGAATCAATCTACACGATCATTGCTCAAATTAAAACTAAAATTGGGTTTACTTACCTTGAATTTGTGCAACACTAATGATATAACCTCCCTTTGCTAAAATTCTCTTCCTCTTGGACATAAAACATATAAAACCATGAGAATTTAAAACTTTAAAGTTTAATCAGACACCTTTGTACTGACAATTCCGGGTGCAAACCTGGCAAGGGAATTAAATCTCACTGAGTACTCTTTCACTATACTAGACCCCTGCTGTAGACTGATAAATTCTTTAACCTTCTCATGAACTCGATCTTCAGTTCTATACTCAGCTTCAAATTCTCTTCTGAACTCACCCAAGGTCATCACAGAAGCATCATGGGTGTCTTCCATTAATTCCCACCAAATTCGGACATCACCCCGAAACAAGAAACTGGCATACTGGATCCTCTCCCTGTCCATCATAGGAAATAGTGTTGTTGTATGCTCAACGGATCTAAGCCATTCTTCTGCCACTAAAGGATTTGTTGTACCTTTAAATTCTGATGGTTGATGTTGACTTGGAAGCCCATAAATCAGCTCAATTCGATTCTGTACTGTTTGAGGTACCAGCATTTCTCTTTCTTCTCTAGTGGGCAGTACTTGAATGGGGTTTTCAATTCTTTCTCTTTCTGGTTTGACTCTCCCCAGTCTTTCTCCTAAGACTTGCTATACAATCCCTCAAATTCTGGCTTCATCAAGGGTAGGGTGAGTAGGTTCTGGTAGGTTGGAAGGTTCCCCCGCACTCACTGTTCTCTTACTACTTGCTCGGGTTCTACCTCTACCTCTGATCTACAAAACAACCACATTTAATCAACATATGCAACACTTAAAGTAAGGAAAGAAAATTTAGCGTACAGCAGTCGGCTTCGGAATATAGCGGTGGTGAGAATGGCACACTGTCAAACCCCCAAATCTTTGCTCTAATACCAAAAATATAATGACTTCTTTCTACTAATATGCTCATAAAATATACTTAATAAAAATACATATATATATTGACTAAAAAGTAGTTGGGCCCAAATTTTTTCTTTACTTAATGTATACATTCTTTACACAGTACAAAAATAACATATACAAAAACTATCAAAATGGTGGACAGTGTAGCCATGTCTCTTCGCTTGCCAATGTCCATCCGACCGCATCCTCACCTATTTTCTNAATTTCATCACTAATTCTTCCATATTTCATCCAAATCACCACATACTCAAGCACTACTTCTCATGGTTGGAAATTTACACGTCATTCAACATCAAAACAGCCAATAATTCCCACCATACAATCACATACAAACATACAAGAATCAATCTACATGATCATTGCTCAAATCAAAACTAAAATTGGGTTTACTTACCTTGAATTTGTGCAACACTAATGATATAACCTCCCTTTGCAAAAATTCTCTTCCTTTTGGACCTAAAACATATAAAACCATAAGAATTTAAAACTTTAAAGTTTAATCACACACCTTTGTGCTGGAATCTTAACTTTGGATGTTTTAGGATCAAAAGTCTACAAAAAATTAAGCCAGTTCCTATGAATCCTCTTTGAAATTTGGTGAAGAAGTTTGAGAGAAATTGGACGAGGGGTGGCGCGTACAAGGGATAGAAGGGCTAGGGTGTAGTTTATTGAAACCTTATAAATAAAAAACTATATGTATATGCACCCTCACTTTCACCGATATCCTTCACTTTCACTAAATATATTTTTTGCCCTTGCACTTTTATACAATCAATCTTACCATATATTTTATATTTTCCATAAGATTGAATAAGACCATCATAGGTATTAGTTTTAGGTTTCAAACCAATTCCCTTCATCTCGTAAAGGAAAAACAAAGCATCTTCGAACTTGCTGCTTCTGGAATAGCCATGAATTATTGAATTGTAAATCTTTAAAGAAGGTTTAATACCATTATGCTTCATTTCTTCAAGAGCACATGCAGCTTCTTCATGCTTCATTTCTTCAAGAGCACATACAACTTCTTCCATCAAACCCTCTTCACATAACAACCCAATAATTTTTCATAGTTCGATTCATTAATGCGTGACTTCTCCATATTCTTCCACATATCTAACACCTATCGACAAATCTTCAACTTTCAAATGTCAATTTTTTTTCCCTAAAGTTAAAGACAAGTTTTATATTAAATTGAAGAGAAAGTACCTAGGGAATTAAAGTGGACCTAGAGGAAGTTTGAAGGAAGCAGATGACAGCCTAGAGGTGAGGTTTGGTCCAATCTCTGTCATGTTGAAGGATTTTCAAGGGGCAAGAACGTTTATTATTAAGCCTCTGAATCAAGGCTTAGAGTGCTTGGTGTTGATGGTAGGTCTCAACGAGAAGAGGAAGAGTTGTGTTTTTGGTTGAATTATGGAGAAAATAAGTTATGGGTTTTGTGTTTAGGGCTTTGGAGAAAAAGTTGTACATAAAAGGGATATTATGGTTATGGAGTTGCAGGGACATTACATTCTCCATTGTTCTTCAATTGCAAGAGTTACTGAATTTATAAGTTAGCCAACATTTGGTTATTCACATGTAACTTCTAAAGCTTTTAAGGTGTGTTTGGTTCAGGGAATGTTGGATTACTGAAAAGTTAGATTACCTTGAAGATTACTAAGAATCTTTAGAAAAATGTGTTTGGTTAGTTGGAATAAATTAGTGGGTATGTTTTATTAATATGTTTGGTTGGGAGGAATAAATTGGTGGGTATGTTATTTAAATTACTGAATTGTCCTCTAATTAAATATTATTATTATATTATTTTTTAATATTGATTATTATTTGGATTATATAACCCCCTTTCATTTAAAAACTTAGCAAAAACAAGTACATAATAAAAGTTTGAAAAATCAACAAAGCACCCCCACAAACCCAGCCACTGCCAGCCATCGGCAATCGCTGTCAGTCACCTGTAGGAAGCAACCTAACGGCTCACAGAAGGCAGGAAATGGCCTTCGTGCGTCGTATGGCCATTTTCGGCCGGAGATCTAGCTAGAAATGTCCAGATCGCGACAAATTTGGCTAGAAACGTCCAAATCGTGATAGATTTGGCCATTGACGGTCAGATCCGTCGATCTAGCCGTCAACGGCTAAATTGATAGCCGTTAACAGCTATTGACGTGGCCGTTAATGGCTATAGATGTGGCTATTAACGACCATCATTCTGGCCGTCAACGGCTAGATCTGTCACGATTTGGCCATTTCTGACTAGATCTCTGGTTGGAAATGGTCATATCAGCGCACGATGACAATTTCTGGGCTTCCATGCACCTTTTTGGCGGCAATGGTTGCCAGCGGTAGGTGGGTGGGGGTGGGTTGCAATTTGTTTTGATTTCAAGGATAATTTTGTCCAAAAAGTTAATTAATTGGGGTGAAATAGTTAAAGCAACATTCATGTAAATAAATTTAAAAATCAAGACATTATTGTCCTAAAATTTTATTAATAAGGGATCGAATTGTAACAAAAAAAAAAAAGATTACCCTGGTAATCTTACAATACCTAAGAAAATGGAGGTAATCAGATTACCTCTAATATTACCAACAGTAACTACTATTGGTATTTGAAGATTATCGGAATCTTATATTACTTAACAACCAAACGTGGTAATCAAATAATATAAGATGACATAACCCCAGTAACCCCACATTACCCCTAACCAAACGCCCCCTTAATATTCAATGTTTTTCTTAACTTTTTTTGTTTTATATATAGTTATACTGAATAGTTTTAGAAATATTTGTTAGTTGTTTAATTTTTTAATTTTAATGATTTTACAAAATATATATATTTAAAGTATTTATTATTTAACTAAATATAATTTACACATGATAAATATTTCTAAGAAATTTACAATAACAACTACTTTTAACTATTTTTAGTATTCCTTATTTTACTTGATTATTATGTTAATATTATAATTTATCAATCGTTAGACTCCATATGTTAGGTGATTTGGCAATAACAACACCGCCTCATAGAGAAATTTACTTAATTACCGCTTTTTATAACCAACCATATGCACTTGCAATCAGTGATTAGGAACCTGGCCCGGCCCCGTCGGTTGAACCGTGACTTGGAGCCTTTACCAGGTCAGGTTACAAATTTTCCTATTCATTCAAAACCTTGGAAATTTGTACATCAATTCATGAAAAATTGAAGGGTGGAATGTTAGGGCTTTTGAAGAGGAATGGTCGGTGAGTAGAATGGTGGCAACGACATCTATTTTCGGTGAGTGAATAGACCGAAGATCGCAAAACAATGTGGTTGGCGATTGGGGAGGCGAATGGGGGAGGTGAGATAGGTTTTGGTCACGATGCTGAGGGCAGTGTTTTCATCGTGATGGAGAAGTGTTGTTGTTGTCGAAAAGTGCCCTATTTGCAGATGCCGATGGTGCAGTTTGGGGTGTTTTTGCAAGATTTCAAACATATAGGGACTTAAATAGTTATTAGGGATATTTTTTTAGATTTCAAACCTTTGACACCGGTTTGACTAGCGGGTCAAACCGCTTGATCTGGGACCCGATGGCTTGGTCGGGTCACTGCATGAGTAAGGTTTCTAATCACTGCTTGCAATTACTGTCTTGTTTAGCATTGGTAACAAGCTTGCGTTTAACAACTAGTGTTAACTTCCTTTTCCAAGTTCTAGTTTTCTCTATCCTAATATAAAGTTTATTCATCACTTACAAACTAATGAAATTAAGGAGTTTGGTAATGGTTAAAGTTCTCATAGTATCTAGTGCAACATTCTAGGACTAACTCTGATTGTTGGTGATATGGTTACTTTTGTATTTTCAATCGAAAACATATGCCTACTCTAGTGTTTAGTAGATACTTTTCATAAAGTAATTGTATGCATCCATGTTGTTCTCCTTATATGATGTATTGTGGCCTTATAATTGTACTCGTTCGTGGTTCTAGCATCACCGCGTAACAAGTTTCTGAATTCAAGTGCGTGGTACATAACACAGTACCTAATATTGGCATAAGGATGTTGAATTGCTAATTCATTTAAGACACATATTCTATATTTAACATAAATATCAGTGTCCTTGTTTCAACGAAGCAAATGCTCTAAGAACCAACACCATGATTCCTCATTCTCTCCTTCAAATATACAAACAACCAACGTAAAGTTCATTATCAGCATCGATAGAGACAGTTGATAGGGTACATTTACTATATGAGCCTTTCAAGTGTGCCTCTTCTAGCCCAAAGAACGGTCTGCAACCATTTAGAAAAACCATCTTTGTGGACTGGAAAACTGACAAACATTCTTTGGAACTTTGTACCAATAGGTTTAACCTTAATGTATTCCTTAAAGTTCCTAAGTTGCAAGACACTGGCATAACTATATAGTTTGTGATAACTGATAACTAACATCATGTCATGTCCTAGAAATGATGTTGTCTTGTTTTCAGCTCTATAAACCATATTAGTATAACAATCTCTTCCTGTTTTTTTTTCTTTACCCTGGTAACTGTTTGATACGGAGCTGCCCTAGAGCCAATCAATTATTGTAGAATTGACTCTTTGTGAATAATGTTCATCAATCTAAAAGGCATTTTATCTATATCGCTAAATCATTATTATTGCAATAGTATTGATATATGCCCTTAGAATGGTAGAACCGTGACGAGGGTATCAAGTGGTTTCAAATCTGATAGTGAGAACCCGATAGCACATATGGGGCCATTCTAGAAACGCTCCCTGTACCCGCAGTATTATCTGAAGAGGCACAGATAATAAGTAAGGCTATCATAGTGTTGAACGACCCTCGTCGAAAGGCTGACTATCTCACTTGTCAAGTGTTTGGTGACAACCTGGTCAACACATGGTGTTTGTTTTAGGCGGATTACCACACAAGTTCACTGGACTGAACCACCAGAGGATTCCTATAGATGGTAACCCCAGTGTCTATGGAACAATCCTTAACGAATGGTGTGCATGTGATCCTAGACTTGAGATCACCGGAGGCCTTGTGCCCGATTGGTGAGTTTGACACTAGCCTAACACAGTTCTTTAAGCGCTGTCAGTACGTGGTGATTGGCTATCAAGGAGTGTATCAAGACTATGGTGGATGTGACAAAGGATTATCACTCTGGTACGGAGAAAGTTATCTCACGGCGCAATTCAGTATATGGCAATGACACTAAAACTGTGGCCACAGTGGGATTGAGTTGTTGCTCTATCCAGTTATAATACGGGTTATGGTCCAAAACTGAATAAATATATCGAGAGTAACCGAAGGTTGACACTATTCTATGCCTTTCGTCTCTCGAAGATAATGTATGATGAAAGGATCAATTGCGTAACCTATCGTGACGGTAGCTACTTTGCTGAATCGAATCATCGGGTGGCCATGATGCTTGCTAGGGGCCAATCTGGTCTGTGTATTGAGACGATTAATTGGTGTTAATCGCGATACTATACATGGTATGATGAGGAGCCTATGGGTCACACACATAGAAGAAATTTAGACTGCAAGAAGAAAGAGGCGTTTTCTCTTTTGGGCGAAAAGGTATTTTGGTAATTTCACGGTGCAATTAAATTGCTGAGGTCGTAGCCTTTATTTAATTGTTAGAAAAAATTAAATAAGTGAAATTCGTTTAAATATTGTTCGCAATATTTAAATATTATCATTATTGTTAAATGTTAATATATATATTAAATATTATTAATTGATTTTAATTGAAATAATGATGAAATAAAATAAATCAAATTGGGAGTGTTTGGCAACATGGGGTTTGGGTTGGAGCTCCAAGCCTATTCCGTTGGGATAGGGCAACTTAGTTTTTAATAAAAAGAAAATGTGTGTGATTTTAATTAAGTTTTTTCTCTTAAAACAAAACACACCAACCCTTTTGTTCTCCCACGGCATGTACATCTATGTAAATCAAATCAATTGTTTTTTTCTCTTCTTAATCTTGAGCCAAAGAGGATCTAGCAAATCCCTTTGGTTCTTTGTTGTCTTCGTGTGGACTCGGGTTCATCCTACACTTGGATCGAGAAAACATTCGTCGACAATGGGAGGAGCCTTCAACGTTTTGTTTCTTTAACTCATGTGAATATTTATGCAGATTTATTTAATATAATGTAAAATCTATCCCTGATCTTGGCTACATGTAACGATCCGGTTTATTTATTTTTCGTTTCCGCTGCGTATACGGGACCGTTACTAACAGGTAATTTCCAATACCAAGAAAATGGAGTAATCAGATTACCTCCAATATTACAACAGTAACTACTATTGAATTTGAAGATTATCGGAATCTTATATTACTTGACAACCAAACGTGGTAATCAGTAATATAAGATGACATAACCCCAGTAATCCCACATACCCCCAACCAACACCCCCTTAATATTCAACTGTTTTCTTAACTTTTTTGTTTTTATATATAGTTATACTGATATAAGTTAGCCAACATTTGGTTATTCACATGTAACTTCTTAGGTTTTTAAGGTGCGTTTGGTTCAGGGAATATTGGATTACTGAAAAGTTAGATTACCTTGAAGATTACTAAGAATCTTTAGAAAAATGTGTTTGGTTAGTTGGAATAAATTAATGGGTATGTTTTATTAATATGTTTGGTTAGTAGGAATAAATTGGTGGGTATGTTATTTAAATTACTGAATTGTCCTCTAATTAAATATTATTATTATATTATTTTTTTAATATTGATTATTATTTGGATTATATAACCCCTTTACATTTAAAAACGTAGCAAAAACAACAACATAATAAAAGTTTGGAAAATCAACAAAACACCCCCACAAACCCAGCCACTACCAGCCGTTGGCAACCACCGTCGGTCACCCATAGTAGGCAACCTAATGGCGCACGGAAGGTAGGAAATGGCCTTCATGCATCGTATGGCCATTTCCGGCCAGAGATCTGGCTAGAAATGTCCAGATCAAGACAGATTTGGCCGTTAACGGTCAGATCCGTCGATCTAGCCGTCAACGACAAAATTAATAGCTGTTAACGGCTATAGATGTGGCTGTTAATGGCTACAGACATGGCTATTAACGACCATCAATCTGGCCGTCAACGGCCAAATCTGTCACGATCTGGCCATTTCCGGCTAGATCTTTGGTTGGAAATGGTCATATCAGTGCACGACGGCCATTTTTGACCTTTTGTACGCCTTTTCGGCGGCAATGGTTGCCAGCAGCAGTGGGTGGGGGTGATGGCTTGGGTGGGGGTGATGGCTTGGGTGGGCTGCAATTTGTTTTGATTTCAATGATAATTTTGTCCAAAAAGTTAATTAATTGGGGTAAAATAGTTAAAGCAACATTCATGTAAATAAATTTAAAAATAAGGGCATTATTGTTCTAAAATTTTATTAATAAGGGATCGAATTGTATTAAAAAAAAAAAAAAAAGATTACCTTGATAATCTTACAATACGTAAGAAAATGGAGGTAATCAGATTACCTCAAATATTACCAGCAGTAACTACTATTGATATTTGAAGATTATCGGAATCTTATATTACTTGTCAACCAAACGTGGTAATTAAGTAATATAAGATGACATAACCCTAGTAATCTCACATTACCCCCAACCAAACGCCCCCTTAATATTCAACGTTTTTCTTAACTTTTTTTTTGTTTTATATATAGTTATACCAAATAGTTTTAGAAATATTTGTTAGTTGTTTAATTTTTTAATTTTAATGATTTTAAAAAATATATATATTTAAAGTATTTATTATTTAACTAAATATAATTTACACATGATAAATATTTCTAAGAAATTTACAAAAACAACTACTTTTAACTATTTTTAGTATTCCTTATTTTACTTGATTATTATGTTAATATTATAATTTATCAATCGTTAGACTCCATATGTTAGGTGATTTGGCAATAACAACACCGCCTCATAGAGAAATTTACTTAATTACTGCTTTTTATAACCAACTATATGCACTTGCGATCAGTGATTAGGAACCTGGCCCAGCCTAGTCGGTTGAACCGGTTCAACCGTGACTTGGAGCCTTTACCAAGTCAGGTTACAAATTTTCCTATTCATTCAAAATCATGGAAATTTGTGCACCAATTCATGAAAAATTGAAGGGTGGAATGTTAGGGCTTTTGAAGAGGAATTGTCGGTGAGTAGAATGGTGGCAACGACATTGATTTTCGGTGAGTGAATAGACCGAAGATCGCAAAACAATGTTGTTGGCGATTGGGGAGGTGAACGGGGGAGGGGTGAGATGGGTTTTGGTCAGGATGCTAACGGGAATGTTTTCGTGGTTCTAGCATCACCGCATAACAAGTTTCCTAATTCAAGTGCGTGGTACGCAACACAATACCTAATATTGGCATGAGGATGTTGAATTGCTAATTCATTTATGACACATTTTCTGTATTTAACATAAATATTAGTGTCCTTGTTTCAACGAAGCAAATGCTCTAAGAACCAACACCATGATTCCTCATTCTCTCCTTCAAATATACAAACAACCAACGTAAAGTTCATTATCAGCATCAATAGAGACAGTTGATAGGGTACATTTACTATATGAGCCTTTCAAGTGTGCCTCTTCTAGCCCAAAGAACGGTCTGCAACCATTTAGAAAAACCAACTTTTTGGACTGGAAAACTGACAAACATTCTCTGGAACTTTGTACCAATAGGTTTAACCTTAATGTATTCCTTAAAGTTCCTAAGTTGCAAGACACTGGCATAACTATATAGTTTGTGATAACTGATAACTAACATCATGTCATGTCCTAGTAATGATGTTGTCTTGTTTTCAGCTCTGTAAACCATATTAGTATAACAATCTCTTCCTGTTTTTTTTCTTAATAGCCTATTCTAAAATTGACACATCAACCTTAGGATTATCGTCTACCATTTATAAGAACTTCCTAGCTATCTAATGAGCTTGATCTGAACCGTGGACAAATCTGGGACACATATGTGAGGGGTATTAAAAGATATAATCTGATATGTAATCATCCATGACATGAAGAAGAGGCATGAATCATGATGGGGCTACACAGAAGAAAGCGACTTTAGCCTTTGAATTGCAAAGCCATACAGTACATCCTTGAAGACATTAGCAGTTTCAAACACCTAGCCAACCTCTAAAGCAATCAAACTATCCACTAACGGTTGTTAATACACATGACCAGCAATATATTGACCACTCTATCAAAAAATGTCTCATCATCTGAGTCACTGTTTGTGCAAATATAGTGATGAAAGTATCCATTATCATCGCTCTAGTCTCTCTATAATCGTTTACTCATTGGGAACCTATAAACGACTTTTTTCCACCCAAATAATGGTTTAATGACACTTTTCCACCCACACACTTTTAAAATACCACTTTACTACCCAAATTTATATTCCGTTTCCGATTTCGGCATTGTTGCGACTCCACACCACCACCATTATCTTCGCCGATCATCACTCACCAAAACCCTTCAAACTCTACTCCCTTGGACCTTGCCAATCCTCAGCAATCGAACGATTAGGGTTTGCACAACCACCCCTCCCAAGTCAAATGCTGATCAATCCCAACCACCAAAAGACTCATTGACCTCCCCTCTTCAAAATCCCCAATAGCCTGGACTGAGTTTGTTCTTTGTGCGCCACTGGAATATAAATCTGGGTAGTAAAGTGGTATTTTAAAAGTCTGTGGGTGAGAAAGTGACATCAAACTATTATTTGGGTGGGAAAAAGTTGTTAACTCGGTTCCCAATTGATTTCCATTTCTAGAAGGACTTATATCGGCAATTTGAAGACACACGATTGTGATTGTAGGGACTGGCAATTGCAAGGATGATTTTTGAAAGCATAGTATAGAATTATTGTTTCTTGCAGTATAAACACACTTTTGTAAATTAGATAGGTATTGGAAAAAGTTACAAAATATTTGTTTTTTATCTGTAACAAAATTTATGTCCATGTTGGTATTATATTTGGTATACAATGTCAAGTACACAACAAAGAACTTTAAGGTTATGTCATTTTACATTGTGCTATTGTTCACAATTTGAAATTTAGGTATGTTAGCTTTAAGAATTTGTAAGCTTTATGCTTTGGATTCAAATTTGCAAACTTTTTTGCCTAGGAGTTGTAAGCTTTAAACTTCGATATGCTCATTTGTCAAATATAATTTGATTGGATGGGTCACTTTGGCTATAATTGTATTATTTTACTGGATTTTATCTTTAATAAATTTTGAGTTTGAAGTGGTGATTACAAAATCACTTAAAGGAGTTGTGATTATACGGTGAATGGAATCAAGAGTGATTATATGTGTGTATGATATTTGGGAGTTGTGGGAGCATGAATGAGTGCAATGTGCAGGAAAGATGAAAATGTCACTTAGAGAGTTTTTTAGATTTAGACCAAAATGTCACTTTTCAAACCTAGGGGGTTAAATTGATATTTTTATATGTTTCATATCTTTATAGTTTAACCCAAGCCGATCAACTGCATTGTGCATCCCATTTCTGGGTTCTGTTTAGGGGCTAAAATATCATATTCTAAAGTTTACGGGTAAAGTATATCTGCCATAGTTTGAAAATTCACCTCATCCGTTCGACTGGATTGTCTTCCAGATTTGAACTGGAGTAGCCCTATTTTGCCTAGTTGGTTTGATTTAACAAATGTGGCTTAGTCGTTCTAACGGCTAGTGCCACGTCGGCGTCACCTTAAATCTGGTCGACCGGATTCAAAGTGGTCAACTAGTTTTTGTGTTTTTCAAACTCTTATTTTGGGCATAACGACTATATTTTGCACTGTCCCCTATTCGCTAGCCATGACTCGCGTATTGGGTAGATTTTTCTAGCCAAATTTCGATTGATTCTAGTGTCCAAAATTCAATTCGACACCATCCCTTGAATCACCGACCTCCACTCTACAAAAACACTCTAACCCCGACACTTGATAGCCTCTCGTTCGTCGGTGATCAGGTTAGGGGTTTTGTGAATCGTTTAAAATGGTAATCCGGACTGGATAGGGCGCCGATCACTGGTCCGATTTGGTCTAGTTTTCAAAACAGTGGCTAAAACAATAAACCTTAGGGGTCAACGTCTTTTTAACTCAAAAATTTAAGTAATAACATGTTTTGTTCCATTTGTCTCTTTGAATCTGGCTTTTTTGAAGAATTGAGTTAGTTTTACCCTCATGAAGACATTAAAAGGGAACAATATAATCTCAAAATTACAACATACTGTATATATTAGTAAACCAATTAGCTTGCTTGAAAAATCTAGAAAGGAGTTGGGCTTCTCTTTTCTTGAAGAAAATATAGAGGAGGGGCTAGACTGTCAAGATCAGATGGGGCTGTAATGTCTTGAAGGGCCAATCGTTGGTGAAAATAGATGGAGTCATGGTGAGCCCAGAATGATTATGGGTTGGACATAGAGAGGCTAAAGTCCAATTAAATAATTAAGCATGCAAATTAAGCATATGCATTAAAATACAATTGTTGAGGCTGCAAGAACATCCCCTCTTACCACGCTTTCAAAACAATTTTTCCAGCCCAATGTAATTCTTATTTTGAGGCGACCAATCAAAACCTTATCACACTTTCAAAACAACTCTTATTCTTTTTCTGGTTATAAATTCCCCACAATGTGAATAATTCAACAAAATTCAGAAGTTTACCAACGGCTACATTTCTTTCTCCTCTACTCTTCTTGTCTCCAATGCCCTCAATCTCAGTAATCTTGCCCAAATTAACAAACCCTACTCTCTCTTCTCTCTTCTTGCTCTGTAGTTTACTGATCAGAATCAACCACTTCATGCAGCCAAGAAACACAATCTTCAGAGAGACCCACTCAAGTGAGTCGCCATCTCCAAACCGTAATTCAAAATTAAAGTCATTGTAGAAGCAAAAAGACGAACTCGCTTCTTCAACCTTCTCCGGCATCTTCCAAGATTAAGAGTCTGCTTCCCCCACGCCCGCCCAACCACTCAACAGCTCGCCACTCATACACTTCCCGAGAACGTAATGGTTGTCGGGTGTTCAAGTAATTGTTTACATCTTCTTCTTTTCAGTGGTGTTGATGAGAAAGACCGTAGATCGGTTCAACTCTGTTCTACTAGGGGGGTTATGATGTCCTCTTTTGACATTAGGAGCGGTGGTACCTGCACGGGGGGTTACAACTCTCCCTTGGCGTTTCTGCCAAACTGTGTAGGAGTCCCCGAATTCTAAGCTTCATCAAGGGAGGGGGCGTGCTCTAGTGGGTTAGAGTTTCTCCTTCATTCACACACCCTTACCACGTTTCTGGTAACAGCCTATTGACAAATATACAAACACCATAATGAAGCCAAGCAAACAATTGGTAGAAAGAATTAATCACACGTGGCTAACGGACGCATAGTGGGCGATGAGAATAGTAACACGTCATCCTAAAATCTTGCTCTGATACCAAAATGTAACTAACTGCTTGTAATACAATACGTACAATACATGAGATAATAAATAGAAAATGGGCCACAAAACTTTTCTTTTAGTATATGTATACAGTCTTTTAGTACGCAAAAGAGTATTCATTTACAAAATGCATTAAGACAAAAACAGGGGACAGTGTAGCTATTGCTCTCCGCTGCTGACGTCCACTCGACTCATAATCACCTAGATCCTGCACCACAAAGAAAAAAAACATAAGGGGAGCACAAAATAATGAATTAAGTAAGTCCCATATACTTGATCTATCCCCCGTAACTCATTTCTCTTAAGTTCATTCTTACACTATTCATGTTCTGTTCTCTTTCACACAACTTCCTTTATTAACTTTTACTATAGAGTCAGGCCCATCTTAGCCGGAGCACAGCCCCGGGTGGACGTTCACAAGATCAACCCACTCTTCGTGATTGCGGTGAAGATCACAAGCATCAACCCAATTTAATGTCGGAGCAGCATAACCACTATAAGTCGGGTTGATGATCACAAAGCATCAACCGTTTCTTATAACTGTCGGTGAGGAGTCAAAAATGCAAACACCAGTTTCTAATAATGTGGGTGTGAGTCACAAAGCATCAACCATTTCTACATAACTACGGGGTGCTGCTAGGTCCAGCACCGTCTACTAGCCGTATTCTTACTTACCATTAGAGCTAGCTCATTCAAAAGTCTAGTTACATAAGATCATACAAAGTTTCTACTCTTTCTTAAGTAACCCTCTCAATGCACAATTAAAGCATATGGATGGTTCTATCCACTAATGCACTTAGGAATGCCAACATGCAATTTGCAATATTAGGTTCTTATTCATACTCAAACCTCTTAGGCATTTCATCAAACACTCAAGTGCAATAAAACCTACTATAACATAACTCTATTTTTCGAACCATCCAAAATGGAGGAGAAAACTCCCTACATAGCCATAATTAACTGCCAAAGGAATAATGACTTCATAAAGGTTTACCAAACCTTCAATACCAGCTCAAACACATTCTCAACACATATCTCAACTTCTCCAATGAGTGGATTCATAACAACAGACGGCATACGTAATCCATTAAATCTACGTATGCATATAACATGCATATAACATACATACATAAGTGCTTTATAAATCTATCAAAATTCTCCAAACCTTAACTTGGGTTGGGGTTTACTTACCTTGTATGGAGAGATTCACTAGTACTTCTTTCTCTTGTTGCTTGACCTTTTCTCTACTCTTTAAACGAATGAAACAACATACAACTTTAATATACAAAATACACACAAAACCTCTACATCCAAAGCAAGAATCCTACCTAGGATGCCTTAGTGATTTTCTACCCCCAAAAACTCAAAAGCATCTTAAACTCTTGAACAATGAAAAAGAGAATTTGAGGAAAGAGAAGAAAAGAGTGGCGTGGAGAAGAAGAATGAAGGGTTTGCAATGACTTAAACTTTTAAAGCAACATCCAGCATTCCCATTTTGCCTTACTCTTCAGAAATCATCTATATCCTTTGATTATTACAAAGACCCCCATACAAACATAGCTCCATGGAATCTACATTTATCCCCACTTTCCTACTAATTAGGTGGTAGAATGGTCAAAATGCCCTTGGGAAGAAAAATGTCTAAAACTTAAAAATCATTTTGTCGAGCACCGTCGCGCGAGCCGAGGAAGCTTCTTCGACCGCTGGCGAAAATTACAGCAGTTCACCATGGGTTCGAACACGCTCATTACGCGGGCGAAGTTACTTCTTCGCCCCAGCGGCGACCGACACTCCAAAATCTCAAAGCTTAATCAATTCAGACAAAACATGCAACCAACTTACCATACAAAACCGATTAAAAGCGGGAATCAAAGAACTTTAAGCAATACAGGCCAATCTTAACTATTGTACCTAAAAAGGTGGGCACTACAGCCTTCATTCAACTCTTACTAGAGTAACAAATGGTGGCAGCAGAGGCAGAAACGTATTAATACATGTAAACATGATTGTAGTATGCCACCTTACTTCACGGAAGAGATGAAGTTCCCTGTAACATCTGTAATCAATATTTAACCTTCCAAACTTAAAAACTGCATAATTTTTGGGGTTGAATCATATGCAGTACGTCTGCATTGTTCTAAAAGTTCTATTTTAGTGTATAAATATAATCCTTCTATTTTTTGTTTCATAAACATGTGATGTCTAATATCTTTTATGGTCTGAAAGGCCAATAGGTCTCATGGATAAGGAAGGATGTGTCCTCGTGAGAAAATGGGACTGCAGCTTGGATTGGATATTTTGGCTCCTATCGTCACCTATTGGCATAATTGATTCTGAAGGTTTCCATTTAGTTTCAATTTTCTCTTTATGCTGCTGCATTTCTATTTCTTTGATATTTGCAAATTTACTTGAGGTAGGTATTATAATTTTTTGTCATTGGCTTAGTGTGTATTTATGACAAATATGATTGGGAACTGCAACTAGAGAAACAACGTCAGAAAACTCTGCTTTGATTGACTTGTTTGAACAACAAACTTAGTTGATGGGGTCTGTATTCATCAAACTTCTTTTTTGTTAAGCAAGGAAGATGGTATATAAGCAGGTTTAATACAAGTAGAATAAATCTTGTCAATCTAGCTGGGTCAGAAGACAGAAATTACTGGTGCTGCCAGGGAACACATGGAAGAAGATGGAAAATTAATCGTTCTCTCTCACAGCTGGGGTCGTTTCTGCATAAGCCCACTGATTTTAAACAGTTTTTGCCCATTGACCAAAGTTGACATCGATGTGTCAGACTTCTCAAAAATGGTGAGATGCCAAAAGAATATACAAATTATTCTTATGTAACCATTTGCAAGAACAGAGTCAGCTAGAGTGTCAAAAGGGAGAATGAGCTCAAATCTTCATTGGACTTTTGTTGACTCACACTTGCGACAAGTCCATGAAGCAATCTTCATTCCAAAGTAGTATAATGATTTCAGTGCATTTGGTTGAGATTTAACATCATGACGGCTTGCTTTACAGTTTTCTTGTTCTCGCAATCAAGCCAGTGGAGAAGGTTTGGCAGAGACACATTTAGGAGGGCAAATGGCACTAGGACTTCTTGCCAAGCAAACTTCGAAATTAAGCCTTAACTCGTTTGTAGTTATTTTACTAGAGTTAACCAACCATCATAGCATGACTATATAATTCTTTCTTTTCTTTCTTCTTTGTTTTTTCATTGTGAACATTTTTCTGCTGCTTTCTTTGCAGGTGCAACAGTACAGCATGAGAGGAGCAATGCCAATGCATTATAGGACAGACAAGGAGGATAAAATTTTGAGCATAGAAAGCCTTATCATGTTGTTTTGCCAACTGAGGAGTTCATGGAAGAAGAAGAAATTTGTATACCTCATGCCTGGATACGGTATGTTAGAGCTAAAATAATATATTAGCCTAAGTTTTTGGTTACAAATCTACTTAACATAGGAGTTAAAGCTAAACACTCACTTTCACACCCTTACAAGTTTCACAGGTTTCATTGTTCATATTTAATTTTTATATGTTAGTTTGCTCTGGGTTGCATCCATGTCACTATGAGATAAGTGACGGGTATATTGAGCTTTAAATACTTTTTATTAGGTTGTTACTTATGAACTTAAGCGTTGAGGTTAGAATGGTTACTTAACAAGTATAAATTTATTTCTAAAGATAACATTAATTTATATTTGTGCATATAGCGGACCTTCTTTTTTCAGCTTTGAAGGAAAAATTTGAGAATCATCCTGAAATTTAAGGACAAAAAATTGAACTCCAATAGGAGTACAAGAGCAACTGGAATAATCAGAATTTTCGAGATGGATGAAAGGGAAGTTGTTTTTGGAAGGGATTCAAGATTTTTTATAGAAGCGAGTTACAATACTATATAGAATCTCTTCGTTCACCTTATCTGCTCCGAAAACCACAAAACTCCAATTTTGCAATTGACTTATTTCAGGTGATCCAATCTAGCACCCTCTGACTACAATCCCAGTAGTCACGAAAATAGTGCTGAGGAGAAACTTGATGAGTACAAGAATCCACTAGAACTGAAGATAAGGCAAGTTGGATATCTCTTGCCAGAAGAGTGAGGATCAAACTTGAGCTTAGCAGGTCCCTTAGCAGAAAAGAAAAACGGAAAACTTGATTGCTAAAAGTAATGTAGGAAGATTTGAAGGAATTAATGCAGATGGCTATGGAGGGGACAGTACGCATGCAGAACGTGTTTCCTATCTGAGGAAAAGCATGATTCAATTGCTTGCAAAGGCACAGAAAGATTCAGGAAGGACATAGATGTATGTTAAGAAAGCGGCTACAGAACAGGAGTAATGGGTGCGAAATCTAAGTTCATAAGCGTCTTGCAGCGGAAATTTTAGCATGAAGCTGGAAAAAAGAGGAAAAGAGAAGATAGATATCTCAGGGATATGAGAATTAAAGGGCTTCAAGCTTATGCGAGATACTGCTGAATCGGTACAAGCTACCAGGGAAGTGCTTTATCACTCCAAAGAAGCCAGATAGAAAGCTTTGCAGCTACCCAGGTGTGCTCCTTTGCTTTTTCTTCAATAATTTTTTCTACTCATGAAAAGTTCACCTGCTCCTACTTTTCTTTATTGTGTTATTTTGTGATATATGTTTACTTAGGTGTAAAATTGCTATTGTTATGTGATGTGGAATTTTAACTATATTCATTGGGAGGATTTATGGCACTTATTCCTTGTTGAGTAGGATGGTTATTTTCCCGTACTATTTTTAGCACCTTGTTTTTGTTGGAGGCCACGCATTTGTCTTAGTGAGAGTTTACACAAATTTTTAAACACTGTAGGATTTTTGGTAGTTCATGATAGATCCTCATGAGAGAAAGCTAACTGATCTTTGCTCATGTTCATATACATTGTTTGTAAGTTGATTTAGATCTTAGTTTGTTGTTTGACAGGCATATAGACACTATTGAATAGCCATTGAGCTTTGTCTTTTGGTTCTTCATAGTTAATTCATGAAGTTTATACATTTACATACACTGCTTCATTATTATAGCCTTATTATGATTTGCACGACATTACTTTGCACGATTTTTCTTTTTCTTAGAAACTCCTCTCACGATACTGTCATGGTACTAAGGATACCTGTCTTGTTCATCTTAGCTTGGATTAATCTCTTACGAAAGATCAATTACTATATAAAGACATGAGTTTAAGAACTTACTATTCCGTGCTGCTTATGGCGCGCAACTTCTTTCAAAATATGGTTTGCATTAGTTTGGTTGGCACCTAGTTCTTCTTACATAAACCTTAGCATGTTTTTACTGTAGAATAACTCCATCGGGGGATGGATAACTTCCCAGGAGACAACTTTATTAATCAATTTCCACTTGAAAATTATGGGATTTCTATTTTCTATTTTCTATTTTCTAAAGTGATGACATTTTAGTTTTATACTTTTTTCTATATTCTTTTTTTGCAGAGAGCAGGCTATAAGAAGCTGAACAAGAACTGCAAAGGCCAACAACGATTGATCATTGAAGAAAAAACATGAATTGATACGTAGACTCTTAATGAAATCATAGTAGAACCTCGCTACCCAAAAAGCAATACAACACTATTTATAAGATTCTGATGCGGCCAGTACAAATTTAAAGGAGCCTCATGACGAAGGTGATCAGCAATTGAGAGAGGTCATTCAAGCTATTTTATACTGAAGACAGCGAGTTATTGACACCCGCGACCTCCATGGTTCTTGGTTATGATCGATGCAAGATATAGAGAGAACCTCTGAAAACTAGTGTAGGTAACTATATGTCGTATATAGCTTCAAAATTGTTGCATTTTTTAATGTTCATCCCATTGTGAGGATCATGTCTTGGTTGGTTCTCTTACTGTGAATTTTATTTTCAATTTCATAGTTTTGTAGTTCATTATATTGAATGAATTATTATATTGTTTATTCTTCTGTATTTGCTGGAACATATCCTTTTAACTTATCTTATAGGCAACCCAAATTGAACTAGCTTTCACATTTTTTATTGCATGTATTGCTGGTAAATAAAAGAGGGTTTACAGCCAGAGGTGTAATGGGATATGGTGGGACCAAATTGTAGAGACAAGGGAGAATAGCAAGATGTTAAGAAAATAGAGGTCATTTATTTGTTTGTTGAGTGTCAAGAGGATGGGGAGCAATGTTGAAGTAGATGAGAGAAGTATGTTTATTGTCCCACCTTGGGTCATGGAGCCATAAAACAGAAGCTTGTGGCCTTGTCTTCTTACATCATCTATTTTCTACCTATGGACCATTTCTAAACCACAACTAGTCTGCCCAGACAATTTGGGATGGAATTAGAATGAAAAAAAGTAGGCTTCTAAAACCCTAGTCTACATTATCCTATTGGGAAAATAAAGAGCAAGAGGAAAATGGGTTTGAAAGTAACATCTAGTGTAGGAGAAGTAGGGTTGGAAACAGTTAGTGTGTTGTTTGTGTCATGTCAAATAAGCCTTAACTCAAAATTATAGTAGTAAATTAATAAGATGAAGTACATAAGTAAGACCATCAAGGCATATGAAGCCGAAATCCAATGGGGAGTGAGTATCCTATGCAGTAATAAAATGTCTTCACTTGATTGCTAAACCATTTGATTTGACAATTAAGTTTTTGCTTCTCATATGCCATGGAGGATTTCTGAGATGACAAGATTCCTTTGAGTGTCTTCGTGGATCAATTAAGGCTGAGAAGCATTTGCTCCTATAGAAATTTTAGTGCCCAAACTATCAGGAGGTTCAATTTTTAAGTTCATGGAAATGATGCTTTTTTAAAGCAATTTTTCGTTTTTGGGCTCCAATGTTGTATGAAACTAATTTCTTCTTTTTATTTAAATGACAATTTTCTAGTTTTAATTTTTGCTTCAGTCATTTTCTATGAGTAGAATGGACTCCCG
Organism: Pistacia vera; assembly: GCF_008641045.1. NCBI lineage: Eukaryota > Viridiplantae > Streptophyta > Magnoliopsida > Sapindales > Anacardiaceae > Pistacia > Pistacia vera. The sequence continues at coordinate 156,572 of NW_022196197.1, forward strand.
AAGTAGACAGAGAACTCTGTAGTGGGCACAGCGGACTTATCTCTTTGGACACTTACAGAGGAGACAATTCTATTTCTAAGAAGTCGGGTGGACTCATCCTAATCTGTTTTCTCTTTCTTGAAAGGTTTGTGTATAGATTTATGTGCTTGATGATGACCTTCATTCTAAATGCTTCCTCTTAACCATTTAGTTCCTATGGGAATTTGGAGTTTTCAGATGACTATTTAATGGCAATTTGTTGATTTTGAACTTCAAAGTTCCAACCTAAAATCAATATGATGTGATACAGACAAGCAATCGGTTGCATAAAGTTTTAAGTTTTTAATCATTAAATCATAAAGATTATTGACTAAAATTTGAACAAATGCAGATATTGTATCGTGGTCTCTTGTCACTGTTCTCACTTAATGCACCTTGTTTCTCTTCTTATTGAATATCAGTGTCTTGATTTTTTAGTCTTTTTATTTTGTTTTTGTGTCTATGTAATAGAACCATTCTTACCCCTATCCTGGATTGAGCCTAAACCATTTGAGAAAGGGAATACCTGGTTCAGACATTTTTTTCATCTCAATTTGGTAGACAAAGGATGTGGGTGTTTGCAGTCTATTTGTGTTGTTTGCTTGGAATAAGAAAAACTTTTGCTGCTTATGTGTCTGCAATTTGTATTTGCCTACTTTCTTGTTACATTGTGTACTTCCAACCAAAATGTTGTTTCAATTGATTCTTGATCGGCTAATGGTGAAGCTGAAATTTTGGACCAATATTTTTAAAAGTTGTATTTTTCTAGGCATCGTGTTCTTATGCCCAGATGACCCATATGCTTGATTTTACAGGTTTGCTTCCAAATCTAAAGATGTTAAAATTATATTTATATGTTCAGCTTGAGCGTGAAGTTAGTTGATTTTGAAACTATAGTTACTGCTTTCACATGCAAATGAGTCTTTGGAGTTACGAAAGTATTTCCAAGATCGTCTTGATGGAGAATTTGGGTTGAGCAGCTTTGCTTCTATAAATATCAATGTGTTGAGTGTAAAGTATTGTAAAATAGGAAATAGGAGTATTCTCTTAAGACTTATATCTATATTAGGTTAGGATCAAAAGACTATTAAAATTAATATAGTTATAATAGGACATGTAACAATTTACTTCCTAGTATTAGTGTTTTTGTTTTTGCTGCTAAATATTCTTGTACATTTCATTGTAAAAATGTAATAAAACAAATTTCTTCACATGGTATAAGAGCACGGTCTCTGAAGTTCCATTTTTGTTTTGTTCTGACGACAGTTCCTCGGCTGCTCTCCAATAACGATCATGATCTAGTTATAGTCATACTACGACTGATCGCTCTCTCTCGTCATCATAACCCAAGTGGTTCGTCGTCGGCCGCCGCTGCAGTGCCTTAACCGTCGATCTAGTTTTCTGATAGCCCTGCTCTGATCCTGCATTTCCGCGAGCATGAGATCTCGCCGCCACCACTCTGTTCCTCTCCACCTCGTCGGCAAAACTTTCAAGGGAAATTTTGTCAGTTTCTTCTCCGATCGATTTTTCTGGAGTAGCGTTTTGTTTTTCCAACAGCGCGAGCTCTCTTTTTCTCAACTTCAAGACACTCTGATCTTCTTCATGGATCCCCCTAAATCAGCCTCTCAGTCACATCCAATGGTTTTTCTCTTTTATCTCTCCCTCCATCACCATTGAGAGATTAATTGGGACTGCTAATTATTCCTCCTGGGCTGCCTCTATCGAATTAGGTGTATGGTCAAGGTCTGAAGGATCACTTGACACCCAAGGCTGCCGATATTACATCAGATAATCTTCCTGGATTAAAATTCATGCCTTGTTGTGTAGATGTTTATGGCAAACTATTGATCTCGCCCTTCACCCTATTTACAAATCTTACGTCTTATGTGGATATTTGGAGTCAGGCTAAACTTCTCTATACAAATGACATTCAATGCTTATATTCTGTTGTGTCCAACTTAGTTCATCCTCAAACAACAGGATATAATATTCGACTTCCTTGGTAAGATGGCCTCCTTAAGACAGACTCATCTGCATAGCAGCTGGTAAATCTACGGTAGAGATTTGGCTCAACGGACAATTTCTTATGGTCTCGATAACTTGCAGTTCTAGGTCCAGATCTTACACCTGTGCGAGATCAAACCTTTCTGGATCTACTGTGCCTTCCTTTGATGAGTGGTTTGCTCGATTACTTCGTGTTTCCTCTCTTACAGTGCATTCCCCTATTGACTCTTCGTTCTTGTTTCTCAGCCCATACTTTTACTAAAAGAGAACAGGGTGATCAAGATGGTAGAGGAAATCGACCCAGTGTAGTTCCTATCATCAGGGGGGTCTACCAAAGAGAAATGTTTTAAGTTACATGGTCGACCTAACCCGGCTACTAATATGCTCAGGCTGATCACTTTGATCTCATTTTGAGTCCTCTACAGTGCAGGTTAAGCCCTTCTTACTCTACAGTTACTGATTATGATGAATACTTACAGTATCAGCTAGTAAGTAGTCTCTTCATCCATTGCTTTCTCGCTCAAAAAGGTAATTCAGTTGCCTGCCTTACTCATTCTTCTGCTTCGGACCTTGGGTCCTAGATCAGGTGCCTGGATCATATTATTGGTAACCCTCGTTTACTTACTCAGATTCAAATATTACATCTTTACCCCCAGTTACTTTAGCTAATGGGGTCAAAGCGATGTTCAAACTATTGGTGTGTGCAAAACCCTCTTCTTTAGAATTAAATACTAGTGCTTATATTCCTATTGTCCCTTTAATCTCGTGTCTGTTAGTTAACTGACACGCTCTTTAAATTCTTATTCGTTTTGATACTGACTCTTTGTATACAAGGACCGCGACACGAGGACAGATGATTGGCACAGGACGTGAGTCACAAGTCTCTATCATCTCCAATCCCATCTACAGCATGCACTGTCTCCGAGTCTCCGAATCTCCTTCATAATGGTTGGGCCATCCTAGTCTTTCCAAACTTCAGAAAATGATCCCAAGTCTATCTAAATTATCGTCCTGAGTTGGAGTCGTGTCAACTTGGAAAGCATACTCGGTGTTCTTTTCCAAAGCATGTCAATAAACGGTGCCGTCCCCTTTTGAGTTAGTGCATCAAATGTGTGGGGTCCTTATCGTGTTACTCTTAATTTGGGATTTAAATATTTTGTTACCTTATTGATGACTATTCCTTGCACTGGGTAATTTCTTATGCGATCTCGTTGAATTATTTTCCATATTTTCATTCATTTGTACTGAAATTAAGATTCAAATATACTACCATTGTATATTAAGAGTGATAATGCTCGAGAATATTTCTCTGATTCCTTTACTAAATTCATGTCATCTCAGGGAATTCTACATTAGTCTTCTGTGCTTATAGTCCCTAACAGAAGGCATTGCTAGCGTAAAATAAAACACCAATTGAAACTGCTCCGCACTCTTCTTTACATAGCCACGTCCATTTCTGTTTTTGGGGTGACACTATTCAACCACTTGTTACTGATAAATCGCATGCCTTCTTCTGTCTTACAAGACTAGGTCCACACTCCATATTATTCCCTGATCATCCCTTATTTATCTTCCCCACGTTCTGTTGAGAGCACCTGTTTTGCACATTTTCTCTCCTGGTCGGGATAAACTGTCAGCCAGTCTCGAAGTGTATTTACTAGGGTATTCACATATTATAAGGTACAAAGGTGTTATTCCACCACACATTGCACTTCATCTCTGTGATGTTACGTTCTTGTTCTTCTCCATTTTTTCCTCATCCTACATTTAGAGTACTGATCTGATAGTAGGAGTTTACAATGCCATACAATGGTTTTCCATTCGTCTTTTCGTACTACGTCTACTATTAATACCACTCTTCTGTATAGTTTGTTCCTTTTACAGGTGATCTGATGTCCTGCTACTGTTCTAAGACCCTTTCACTGAAGGTCTTTGCTCATCTCCATACCACGGTCTTGTCTCAAGTGATCAGTTTCCACTTGCTTTGTAAAAGTATGCGTCACACGCAATCCTATCCCACTACATTTTTTGAGTTATCATCGTTTAATCCTTCATTAGTATGCCTTTGTATCAACCCTTTCTTGTTCTGTTCGCACTGTTCAGGCATTTTTACCCCCGGTGGGTCAGGCATGGTGAGGAAATGTCTCTTTGCATCATAATCATACTTGGGAGTTAGGTTTCCTTACCTCTGGGCCATTCGATTGTTGTTGTCGATGGATTTACATGTAAAGTGGGTCCAATGGTAAGATTGATCGGCTGAAAGCCCGTTTGGTGGCCAAGAGATCACACTCAGATCTATGGGACCTAGTATTTTGACATTTTTCTCCTGTCTAAGATGTCCTTTCCGTTGGTTGTTCTTTGCTATGCTGCATTCACATGGCTTATGCATCAATGGATATTAAGAATGTTTCTCATGGTGAACTTCAGAAGATTATTATATGGAGGCAACCTCTGGTTTTGTTGCAAAGGAGTTTGGTTTGGTATGTAAACTTTGTGTTCTCTTTGCCTAAAAACGTCTCCTTGTGCTTGTGTTGGACGATTTAGTACAGTTTATCCAAGGTTTGGTTGATTCGATGTGAGTCTGTCACTCTGTTTTCTATAGACATATTCCCAGGGCAATGTATCTATCTGGTGTCTATATTGTATTACAGGAAGTGATCAAGATGACATTGACGGGTGAAGCAACAATTGTTTAACACTTTCAGACGAAAGACTTAGGGCTACATCAAATACTTCTTGGCATAGAAGTCGCTTCGGTCCAAATCTGGTTATTTTTATTTTTCTCAGAGGAAGTATGTATTGGATATTCTAGAGGAAATAGGGATGTCATATTGCAGACCAATAGACTCTCTATAGTCCTAATTTAAACTTTCACCTGACAGGGGAGCCTCTTTGATCCTGAAGGTATCGAGACTTGTTGGGAAAACAACTATCTTACTATCACACGACTTGATATTCTTTTGTCAGTGTGTAAGTCAGTTCCTTCAAACTCCATGGTGATGAGTCATTGGGATGCAGTTGGCCGAATTTAAGGTATATAAGGAAGCACCAGGTAGAGGCTTAATGTATGAAAATAAGGGCCATTCACATATTGTTGATATTCAGCGTTTTATTTGAGCCATTGCAGTTTCCTTATAGACCTCAGGTTTTTGTGTTCTTGTGGAGAGGAAACCTAGTTTCATGGAAAAGTAAGAAACAAGCGGTTGTTGCAAGGTCAAGGTGCAAAGTAGAGTATCATGTATGGCCTTAGCCACTTGTGAGCTTGTTGGTTAAAACAACTAATTCAAGAGTTGGATTGTCGAAGTATACAAATGAAGTTACTCTGTGATAATCAGGCTGCACCTTCATATTGCTTCAATCCAGTGGTTTCATGAGAGGACTAAACACATAGAAATTGATTGTCACTTTGCGAGAGAAAGTTCTATCAGGGTGTATTGCAACTAGTTATGTCAGTTCCAACAACCAGTTAGCAGATATCCTCACAAGTCTCTCAAGGGTTCTCGTGTTATTTTATTTGTAACAAGCTTGTGCTATGACTTAATGTCCAGCTTGAGGGGGAGTGTTGAAGTGTAAAATATTGTAAAATAGGAAATAGGTTATTTATTAAAGACTATCTTCTATATTAGGTTAGGATCAAAGCTATTAAGAATTAGATCAGTTATAATAGGAATGTAACAATTTACTTCCTAGATTAGTTTTTTGTTTTTTGCTATAAATTCCTTGTACTTTCATTGTGAAATATGAATAAACAAAGTATTTCTTAACAATGCTTCTCATTACCAGGACACTTAATTCATAAGCTTATGGAAATATTGCTTTACTTTATGATCTTACAAGAGTTGGGGAAGTGTTTTTGATTTTCGGTGTTGATACTATGAGCTTTATGAAATTCTCTACGAACCAATTTTTCACTCTTCACACTAATGGAATTTTTACTTTGGGCTTCGAATTTTTTTCTTACCTAACATTGTGGAGAAAGATGTGATCTTTTTCGTTTAATCTTATATGGGGTTTATAATTTCAAACTGAGGCTGTAGGAAGAAGGCAGAAAGTAGAAATGGTTAATTAGGAGTTTATGGATACCATGTTGCTTTGTTAATGATTCAGATGCCCAATATGGCAGAATCATGTTCTATTCGTCTCATTAGTTTCAGTGGTTCAGTATTTATTTGTCCGTATTTTGTTTTGTAATTATTTTCTCTTTGTATTTCACTTGTTATTGCTTCGTTTCTCTCAATGCTTTAGTATAATTTTTCTTGAAAGATAGCATGAAGCCATTTGTCAAGCAACATGAAAGCTCATGACTTTTCTTTTAATGCTTAGAATATTTTATTATGTTTTACTTGTAGATTTTTTATTGTAATTGTAATCTGGAAGCTGCTGTGAGGACAAGAATTCTTAGATAGTATGAAAGCTGAATTAAAAATTTTAAGTTAAAAACTTCATAGGGCTTACCACTATCTTATTATTGTTTCTGTTTTGAAATTGTCAAGCAATAAATTTGGTGTCATTAAGAATTTATGAATTTTTTGAATGCTAATTTTCCAGTTGCATTGATACTCTAGACGATGGGGGCATGAGGTGATTCCAAAAAACTTTATGTAAACATTGCTAATTCATATTAGAGGCTTTTAGTTAAGGGACTTAATCTTGGTGATCTCATCGTCTACGAATTAATGTGTTGCTTTATTTTTCTTTCTACCTTGTGTTATATAGTTGTTTCCTATCTAAATTGCTTCCCATGGCACACACAAACACTTATGAATTATTTGAATAAAAGATTGTTGTGTATAATCCGAGGCATAAACTCCTCAGAGTGATTATAATATCTTTCTTGATCTGAATGTTGATTCTTAGTTGTCGTTGGACCTAGTTTTATAGTTGGTGAATATGTTTTAATTTTTAATGAGAGATTAGGTGGCCTAGTTTTTCATGTTATGAACCAAACTAGAGTCTTGGTTTAATATTTTGTCTTATGCTAACTTCTACTGATAGTTAGATTCACACCGGATGTCTCATTTCCTTTAGGCTATTAAGTATTATATGACAACATTAATCCATTTTCTATTTAAAATCTATAGGACTAATTACGGATCTCTGGTTTCACTGAACTTGATATGATAGTCTTTTCTTCTACAATAAGTTATTATAATTTGTAAAGGGGCTTTTTTATCACCTTAGTTGTGATATATCTTCCCTTCTTGTAAAGGACACCTTTTAATTTTGAATACGGTAGGAGATGGGTAGTTAGAGGAACAAGATAGACTCAGAGTTAGGTTGTTCAGACTTTTAGTAGCCAACTTTAGAGAATTTTACTCGATTTAGAGAGTCAAACTATTTATACAACAAAATTTTAATTTGCTAAATATTTTGTCCATGTGGCTACTCCTTTATATAACTCTTGGTGCTCTTGTTTTGAATTGTCATCATTTTAACCCTAGGATTAAAATGGTGGTGGAATGACGGTAGAACTATGTTAGAAAGCACTTGCGACGACATATGAAAATAGATGCTTCAAGTGTTGATGAAATTTTTCAATGTAAGACCATTGAAATGATTGTTTCCCTTTCTTGCTTTAATAATTGGTAGTACTACTCTTGTTTGGTTTATTGGTTGAAATTATAATTGATAATAGTTCCATTTTCAGCAATTTCTTATCTTTATAGACTGGTTAATGTTATTTCGTCATAAAAATTGGGGATTCTTATTCGTTAAATTTTCTTAACTTTGCTAGTCGGATTTGCTTCCATCTTTTTTTTTTTTTTTTTTTGGTTAACTATGGGATGTATCTTTCCTATGAATTTCACTCTTTTTTTTTTTTTTTTACCCTACCTTTTACAGTTTATGCAAATCTAATCAAACTAGTTACCTTCGTGTGTTTATGGTCTTAGAGAGATTTTTGTGCTGTATTTTTATTATTTATGATGACGGATTCATTCACTGGTGGTGTGGATAGTTTGTTTGTGTATTTACTTTCTCCTATACTATTATTTGGCACCGATAATACCTTCTCCCTGTTTTCTTTTTCTCTCTTTACTTTTTTGTTCACTTCAACGTAGAAAGGTTTCTCCTCTCTTTCTTTGATTATTTGATGTTAATTTTGCTTCTTTATTTTCTTTTTCAGTGTCAGTTTAATAAAATTTGAGTATTACTCATTGTTTTTATTTATTTCTACATGAATAATAGTACAATGGTAAACATTTTGTTATAACGTTGGCATACAATAGTTGAATGATTTTTGTGTTAATTAGTGTAATGCATTATCCTTGAAGAATGTCTTATATGCTTAGATTAGAATAGATGGGATGGCTCAACAGAAATATGAATATGGTGGGTACTGAATTCCCATTCTTGATTCTTTGAGTTTATATAAGGTAACCTTCAAAGAGGCAACCATTTACTATGAGAGGTCAAGGCTTCACATATTGGTCAGCCCTTACGATATCAAGCATTATAACTCCGTTCAGATGTTAAGCCACTATGTAGGTTGCATATATACAGTGAGATTGTCGTTTTAAAACTACTAGGTAACTTATTATAGGACCTATAATTTCACAAAACTTGGTTATATAATTGTCTTTCTTTTACACCATTTGTCTTTCATTTAATATCTGTCAGATAGAAAGTAAGTGCTGCATTTGAATGCCCGTCCAACGTTGTTGGAAATATAACAAATGGGAAGTTGATCCTTAAACTCAGACCATCAAAGTTTCAAGAAGTTTTCAATTTAGTTTGGTTTCAATCTAGAATGGATTATAGTAAGCATGATTATTTTTGGCTAAGAAAGAGTTGGATGGCATGTTCCAAAGGTCTGTCTCTTAGACTATGGCGTGTCACTTGAGTGGAGAACTTACAAGAAAGGTTAGCGGTTGTGTGTTGATTTCCAAGAAACTTTGGAGGCTACATCTTGTTTTCATTTTGGGTGTAAGAAAGCACTTAAATCTCAGTAGGTAATGTTAATATGCACTAAATTGTTACTAATCATTTTACTTTGTCTGATTCTTATAAAAATTTGGATAAAGCCATGAACTCAAGTTTGATGAAAAAAGGGCATTACAAAACTGATTCACCCCTTCGCTTATAAATCTGTCTAGCTAAAAAAGACCGGAAGAGAATGTCATTACACGGGTTTAAAGTAATTGTTGAGTGTGTGAATAATTGCAACTTGCAACTGTCTTACAATACTTTGTTTAAAAAATTGATTTTCAAATAGTTATAATCTTGTCCTACAGAGTTTAACTCTTCATCGTAGCTTTTACCTCTCGTTTTTCTCCCAGGTAACTCTAGTTGATTTGTTGAAGTAGGAATCCTTCTTCCTTATCCTTACTTTGGTTTTACACACTTCGTGCCAGCTTAGTGTGGATCATACTTAGGGCCGCGTCTGTCACTCATTTCAAGAAAATATGATGAGCAAGCCATCTCCAGTACTTAGTTACCGTTATGAGCAATTTCATGCATCACAATACAATTTCATTGTTTTTAAATGTGAACAATTTGAGAAATAATGCTTTTTCCTGAATTTAGTTTTACAAACATGCATGTTTTTTATTGGTCAACTGTTGGGACTTTCAACGAAGTAAAGATGATTTGTGATCTGCTCATTCTATTGTAGGTTGAGCTCAGAGGAGATGAAAAAGAATACATAGCTTGTTTAATAAGCAAAAGAGGGTGATATCTACAAAATGTTGGGAGTCATTGCTTTTTTCACTCACTCTCATAAATATGATTCGAATTTCTTTCTTCTTATTAATGAAAAATATATGATGTTACACTTAATTTTCTAGCACAAGAATTTTTCTACAATCTAGTAATAAAACTTTTCTACATCACTGCAAGGTCGTTAAATGATACCATCAACTTTAAATGTGTACCGTTTTAACGTTCTCAACATTTTTGGGTGATTACTAGTGTGAATTTGAGTAATTTCTACTAGTTTCTAATAAGATGTAAGTCTTACTAGGCCAGTATTCACTAAGTATCCTATAGAGAGAATCTAGAGAATTGTAGTTTAAAAAGGTGTTCTCTAAAATTTGTCCTTATCCAGTTAAACATACCATCACACTATTATTTCTCACATATATAAATCCACATTAAATTCTTCACTGAGACAGTGTGTGCAATTCTTGCCAGCTTGACGTCTTCCAACCACTACAATTTAATACGCAAAAAAGGAAAGCAACGGGGGTGAGCTATAAAATGCAAAATAGTAACCAATCTAAATTTGTGTGGGTGCACTCTCTAGACATGCTACTTGTCTGCTGCCTCAACTTTTCTCGCGTATCTAAGTATCTACAACTCTATTAAATCCTCTAGGTTGTGCTATTCTTACATTTTATTTCTTCTATCTCTACTAGATTATATATCTGGTTGTTCTTTCTCTATCAAAAATCGCTAAGTTTCTTGCTATTTGTCATATTTTCTAATTTCTGTTCTTTTCAAACATGTGTCAATTTCTGTTCTTTTCTTGTTATCTCTAATTTATTTTCTATTCTCTAGGGCTTTCTATTTTCTGTTGAACTGCCAAATTCTGTCTAGTGGGGGGAGTATGCATGGGATGACGGGCAGAGTTCGTTTGTCTTCTATATTCTCAATGGGCTTATGTTTTGCCGGATGCTTGGATAATCGACAGCAGCAATTAATACAAATATAAGTTGTGGAATCTAGCTAAATGACCTCGCGTGAAGATGCACTGCACAGGAAAAGGTGAGATATCATGCATGTGTAAGCATGATGCTGTATTGTTGTAGTTGCCTGTTTCTGAAAAAAGTCTTTTCTCTTTTTTTAACATGTCTGTTCGCGGTTTACAGCTTTCTAGGTCTATTTACTGCATGTGGAAGCAGACGGGTGTGAACAGGCAAATGGGTCTTACGTATGAGTCTTAGGGTGGGTCTATTTAGTTTTCGTGCTTTCTGAACGTCACTCTGTCTATTTGTCTGCTTGTCGGAGTTTGCTAGCGGATCGCGGACACAAGGCGACTGAGACGCCCCATGGATTATAGGAACCTTCCTCCGCGTCATAGGTAACACAATGCTGACATTGAAACAATGCAGTTCTAGCGGATGGGTTATACGACAATTTGTGTTGTCAGTATTCTGAGTACTCACTGATGGCGGCGTTGCTGTGGCAAAACTTCTGCATCTCGTCGCCACTAGCGACGATGAAGAGACAGGTTTCCCACGCAAACAGCAATCCGAATAACTGACACGGAACACTACTCTCACTGCTAATAGTATGGGAGCGACATGCCGCCCGCACTAACGATAGAGCATAGCATAGCGACTTTTCCGGATATCATTATGAAAGCAATTTCGCGATCAGATCGAGCCACGATGGCTATATGCATGTCAGCTTTCATGGTGGTGCACCGGGGCGTATGCTCGCACCGCGAGGCACGTGAGGCCTGAGAAAGCCCGCCCGCACAACAACGTTCAGTCGTAGTAGGTATGACTAAGAACGAGATTGAAAGATGGTAAACATAAACAGTTTCATTGTAGGATTATTTCTAAATTCGATGCATCGTTTGGACCTAATCGATTCTATAATTTATACAGGAATTGTGTAATTCTTCAATTCTGATTAGTGCTATGTAAAATGTTACACGTACACAAAGTACAGTAGCTCTCAAAATTATACTTTTGTTATACATTCGATTAGTGTATATGAATTAAAACGGCCATAATTACAATTGGGAATGAATACTAAAATTTGGGGCAATTCTAATTTAGCTATAAAAAATTTTTCACAACTTAGTATTAAGTCATATTAACTGCCCCAATTATATTACTAGTTTCCAAACGCATAGTACGACATAATAAGAGGTATAGCACAGTAGAATCAGTCTAGATTATTTTTAATGAACAAACAGGCTTGTACAATTTTCTAATACAAATCTTAATGCCATAAATTTGCCTCTTTACTGACCATCATTCATGTTTACAGCTAATGTGATTCTCTTCTTTTCTTAGTTTTCTTTTTTTTTCGTTTTTTTTTTTTTTTTGGTTTACATTTCTTACATTAGTCTATACCTGTGCGCACCGCACCTGAAAGCATTATAAATGTCACCTATCAAACAGCTCGTTCATGCAGAACACAAAAGAATATACTTTGGGGCTAGAATTCGAATGTGGGTCGTTGACAATATCTTAACTAAACTAGTTGCAATACGAGGACATCATTCCAAGATCTCATTAGTTCACGACAGTTTCTAGGCTCCACCCTCCGTGAGCCTATATAATAAGGCATGAAAATATACTATACCACTCAACGGCCGGTGTGCATCTAAGAAGTTACGCCAGGGGAACGCTGCTTCAAAGGTGTGACGATCACCAAACTCACACGCGCGCACGACAACCAGGCTCTGGGCAGTGTTCACTTGGTAGAGAGGGAGTCGCCTTGGCGGGTTTTCAGTGCGTCACGCCCGAGCTACTTGGCGAAGCAGCGACAGGGTGCTATCTTTGCAGATGTACATTAATAATACGATATCTAGAGTCTTGTTCATTTCCAGTGAAGGTTACACTTGCTGCCAGCCCCCACCATACCATAGCCGAGTGAGGAAGGAGGCTACTCACAGTTACGCACTAAAGGATCTATCTCACTGATGATTGCCGGGCACGTCAGCCCATCCAACTGTGCGGGCTGATTTATCAGCACGCTTGCGCACTCGTGGCACAAGTACACCAAACTGAGAATTTATTATGGCATGTATGGACATGTCATGACCTATACCATTCTCTATTTCATCAATGCCATATCAAAGTAACATTTGTAACATCAACTTCTTTCTAACATTCCCAAGGCCATAAGTTTCACAATTTCTATCAATAACTAAATACAAGTGTTATTCAAGAAATACTAAAGGTTGAAGTAACTGAATCATGCACCTAGAGCCATTTATCTCATTGAACTAACATGCCAAGTAATATTCTAAATTTTGATAACTGTTACCTTCTTCAACTAACATATATATTGGAAATTATAAAATAAAATAGTATAATACATAAAATGAAAAGTAAATGGCTCAAAAATTTATTTACTTGATATAAAAATCTTTACATAACAAAATACATATCCAAATTTAATAAAAGGTGGATAGTAATGCCAGTTCTCTCGCGCTTCTAACGTCCATCGCACCGCTTCTTACCATTTTCTGCAAAAATGAAAAACAAGGGGTGAGCAGTAATTGCTCAGTAAGTAAATCTGTACTCACACTTCCCTCTCTCCGTTGCTCCACTTTGATTCTTTCCTTACTTTACTCTTTCTTCTTCTTCATTCCTTTTTTATTCTTTCTTTTTTCTTCGCTGTGTCTAGTTCTACATGTTCTTTCATTCTAACTTTCTTGGTTTCTTTTTTCTTTACTTCTTCTGTTCTTCTTTCTTCTCTTATCTCTCACAAACCATGATAGGAAGCATGGACATGCATGGATGAGATGCAAATACTAAATGCATAGAGATGCATTTTCTTTTTTTCTTTTTTCTATTCTTTATTTTTTTCTTCTTCTCTTTTCTTCTCTTTTTTATGTCTTTTCTTTTTTCTTTTCTTTTCTTTTTCTTCTTCTTTTCTTCTTTTCTTCTTCTCTTCTTTTCTTTCTCTCGTCCTTCTATACTCTTATTCTCATTCTTTCTTATTCTTTGCGATCGACTGGTTATGCATGGATTCAGAACCCGGTCGTGTGAGTATACAGTCCTATCTACATGCACTCTTAGACTGTACAAATTCTTTTCTTCTCTTAGGCACTCATTACGGTGGCGTGCATGTAGGTATTTTTTTGGTACAGCCCTCATCCACATACACTCTTACAGGCGTACAAATTTTCTTAGGCCACTCATTAAGGTGCGTGTATGGGAATTTTTCTCTTGACTCACAGGTTCCCATCACAACAACCTCTTTTTTCTTCTTTTTTAGCACTTTCTTTTTATTCTTTAGTCTTTTCTTTTTTTCTTTCTTTATTCTTTAGGTTCTCATACATAGCATAAGTATGCATGTGGTGGCTCATGCTTTTAATTCTTTCGGCAAACATGTAATGCAAAAATCATGTAGCACAAAATAAGTTTTCTCTACTCATGCATACAATTCTCTTAGATTTATCAAACATCATGTATGCATACCAAATTCTATATTTAACTATAATTCTATTTCTTAAACCATCCAAATTGGAGTAAAACTCCTCTAAAACAAGATCAAACTTGGCTAGGAAACATGTTCAAAAATTCTACTCAAACTCTTTTTAAATTCAACCAACTTCAGTTAATCATACTACCAAAACCACTTCACATGGCTCACTTCTACTCATCAATAACCACTACGCATCAATCAACATCATTCTTCTCAACAATTCTCAAAAAAGGCATTACATGCATATAAAACTCTACACAATTGATTTCTTGAATCATAACTTGGGTTGGATTTACTTACCTTGTGCTTGAGTAATTCCACTAGATCACCTTTCTTGGTAGACTTGTTCTTCTCTAAAACCTAAGCATAAACACTATAAGAATTTACACTTTCAAAATTAATCTCATATCTATAGCAAGAATCCTTCCTTTTGATGCTTGATGAAATCTCTACCAAAGCCCTTAATCTTCCTTAAATTTGATGAAAAGATAAGAGAATAGGAGAGTAGAAGTGGCATGCGAGGTGTAGAGAATGGAGGGTTTGTGTGACTAAAACTAATATATCATATAAATATGCATTCTTTCCCATTTTGCCCTTGCACTTTCTTGAAAATTCAATCTTGCCCTTTAGTTCATTACAATACACCCCCATCTCCAATGCATTCTCCATGAAATTCTTACTTTCACTCCCCACTTTACTACAATTAGGGTAGAATGTCACTTTGCCCTAAAGAAAATTCTTAGAACTTCAAGAATTTCAGCAGCCTTTACCCGGCGAAGATTTTTTTTCGCCTCGCGAAAAAAATCCAGAGCATACATCGCCGGCACAGGTTCCTTCTTCATCGCGGCGAAGTCTGCAATTCCAACTTCGCAATCCTTCACTAAATTTGGGCAACCAAACAATATTACGAACATATAAACTTAACTAAGGGCAAACAAATAAAAAACTAAGGGCAAATAGCATATTAAGCTACGTACTTAAAGTGGGCGTTACAAACAAAATGCACTCTGAATACGAAAATTTAAATGTTTAAGGCTAACATAACCTTTCTACTCCAATTCTTCCCTTTCTCTACCAATTTCTTCAATAAAATTTAAACAACTCATGCATGCATTTCTCTTGAATTTTCATCAAACAATCATATGCACATGCAAATACTTGGTTGACCACACTTCCACTCCTCCAAATCACCAAAATTGGAGCAAAAACTCACTAACTTTAGCTTTAAATCTGGCGGTTTCAACAATTTTCAACACTTCAGAATTTTCATCACTAATTCTTCCATATTTCATTCAAATCACCACATACTCAAGCACTACATTCTCATGGTTGGAAATTTACACATCATTCAACATCAAAACAGCCAATAATCCCACCATACAATCACATACAAAAACAAGAATCAATTACATGATCATTGCTCAAATCAAAACAAAATTGGGTTTACTTACCTTGAATTTGTGCAACACTAATGATATAACCTCCCTTTGCTAAAATTCTCTTCCTCTTGGACATAAAACAATATAAAACCATAAGAATTTAAAACTTTAAAGTTTAATCACACACTTTGTGCTAGAATCTTACCTTTGGATGCTTTAGGATTAAAAATCTACAAAAATTTAAGCCAGTTCTTATGAATCCTCTTTGAAATTTTGGTGAAGAAGTTTGAGAGAAAATTGGATGAGGGGGGTGGCGCGTACAAGGGATAGAAGGGCTAGGGGTAGTTTATTGAAACCTTATAACTAAAAAAACATATATATATACCCTCACTTTCACCCAGATACCCTCACTTTCACTAAATATATTTTTTGCCCTTGCACTTTTATACAAATCATCTATATATATTATATTTCCATAGATTGAATAAGACCATCATAGGTATATTTAGGTTTCAAACCAATTCCCTTCATCTCGTAAAGGAAAAAACAAATCATCTTCGAACTTGCTGCTTCTAGAATAACCATGAATTATTGAATTGTAAATCTTTAAAGAAGGTTTAATACATTATGTATTTCTTCAAGAGCACATACACTTCTTCCATCAAAACCTTCATAGTTCGATTCATTAATGCGTGACTTCTCAACCTTCCACATACAAACACCTATGACAAATCAATGTCAATTTTTTTTCCCTAAAGTTAAAGACAAGTTTTATATGAATTGAAGAGAAAGTACCTGGGAATTAAGTGGACCTAGAGGAATTGAAGGAAGGGATGACAGCCCAGAAGTGAGGTTGGTCAATCATGTCATGTTGAAGGATTTCAAGGGGCAAGAACGTTTATTATGAGCCTCTAAATCAAGGCTTTGAGTGCTTGGTGTTGATGGTAGGTTCAACGAGAAGAGTTGTGTGCTTTGGTTGAATTAGGAGAGGAAATAAGTTGGGTTTTGTGTTTAGGGCTTTGGAGAAAAAGTTGTACGTAAAAAGGATGTTACGGTTATGGAGTTGTAGGACATTACATTCTCATTGTTCTTTCAATTGCAAGAGTTACTGAATTTTATAGTTAGCCAACATTTGGTTATTCACATGTAACTCTTTAGGCTTAAGGTGCGTTTGGTTCAGGGAATATTGGATTACTGAAAAGTTAGATTACCTTGAAGATTACTAAGAATCTTTAGAAAAATGTTTGGTTAGTGGAATAAATTAGTGGGGTATGTTTTATTAATATGTTTGGTTGAGGAAATAAATTGGTGGGTATGTTATTAAATTACTGAATTGTCCTCTAATTATATTATTATTATATTATTTTTTAATATGATATTATTTGGATATATAACCCCTTTGCATTTAAAAACTTAGCAAAAACAACCACATAATAAAAGTTTGGAAAATCAACAAAGCACCCCACAAACCACCACTACCGGCCGTCGGCAACCACGGTGGTCACCCAGTAGCGGCAACCTAATGCGCACGGAAGGAGGAAATGGCCTTCTGCGCCGTATGGCCATTTTCGGCCAGAGATCTGGCTAGAAATGTCCTAGATCATGAAGATTTGGCCGTTGACGGTCAGATCGTCGATCTAGCCTAACGGCTAAATTTATAGCCATTAAGGTATAGAGTGGTGTTAATGGCTACAGACGTGGCTGTTAACACCATCAATCTGGCCGTCAACGCAGATCTGTCACGATCTGGCCATTTCGGCTAGATCTCTTGGTTGGAAAGGTCATATCAGCACAGACGGCCATTTTTGGCCCTGACGCCTTTTCCGCAATGGTTGCCAGCAGCAGGGGGGGGGTGGGGGCTTGGGTGGGCTGCAATTTGTTTTGATTTCAAGGATAATTTGTCCAAAAAGTTAATTAATTGGGGTGAAATAGTTAAAGCAACTCATGTAAATAAATTTAAAAAAAAAGGGCATTATTGTCTAAATTTATAATAAGGGATCGAATTGTAAAAAAAAAAAAGATTACCTTGATAATCTTACAATACCTAAGAAAATGGAGGTAATCAGATTACCTCATAATTACCACAAGTAACTACTATTGATATTTGAAGATTATCGGAATCTTATATTACTTGACAACCAAACGTGGTAATTAGTAATATAAGATGACAAACCCCAGTAATCTCACATTACCCCAACCAAGCCCCCTTAATATTCAACGTTTCTTAACTTTTTTTTTTTTTTTGTTTTATATATAGTTATACTGAATAGTTTTAGAAATATTGTTAGTTGTTTAATTTTTTAATTTTGATTTTAAAAAAAAATATATATTTAAAGTATTTATTATTTAACTAAATATAATTACACATGATAAATATTTCTAAGAAATTTACAATAACAACTTTTTAACTATTTTTAGTATTCCTATTTACTTGATTATTATGTTAATATTATAATTATCAATCGTTAGACTCCAATGTTAGGTGATTTGGCAATAACAAAAACGCCTCATAGAGAATTTACTTAATACGCTTTTTATAACCAACTATATGCATTGCAATCAGTGATTAGGAACCTTGGCCGCCAGTCGGTGAACCGTTAACGTGACTTGGAGCCTTTACACGTCAGGTTACAAATTTTCTATTCATTCAAAACCTGGAAATTGTACATCAATTCGTGAAAAATTGAAGGGTGGATGTTAGGGCTTTTGAAGAGGAATGTGCGGTGAGTAGAATGGTGGCAACGACATCATTTTGGTGAGTGAATAGACCGAAGATCGCAAAAATGTTGTTGCGATTGGGAGGGGAACGGGGGAGGGGTGGGAGGGTTTTGGTCAGGATGCTAAGGGGGTTTTCGTGGTTCTAGCATCACCGATAACAAGTTTCTAATTCAAGGGCGTGGTACTAACACAGTACCTATATTGGATGAGGTGTGAATTGCTAATTATATGACACATTTCTGTTTAAATAAAATATAGTGTCCTTGTTTCAACGAAGCAAATGCTCTAAGAACCAACACCATGATTCCTCATTCTCCTTCAAATATACAAACAACCAAGTAAAGTTCATTATCAGCATCAATAGAGAAGTTGATAGGGTACATTTACTATATGAGCCTTTCAAGTGTGCCTCTTCTAGCCAAAGAACGTCTACACCATTTAGAAAAACCATTTTGGACTGGAAAACTGACAAACATTCTCTGGAAATTTGTACCATAGTGTTAACCTTAATGTATTCCTTAAATCCTAAGTTGCCAGACAATGGCATAACTATTAGTTTGTGATAACTGATAAACAACGTCATGTTCATGTCCTAGTAATGATGTTGTCTTGTTTCAGCTCTGTAAACCATATTAGTATAACAATCTCTTCCTGGTTTTTCATAGCCTATTCTAAAATTGAACATCAACCTTAGGATTACGTTTACCATTATATAGAACTTCCTAGCTATATAAGAGCTTGATCTGAACCGTGGACAAATCTGGACACATATGTGTGGGGGTATTAAAAGATATAATCTGATATGTAATACCATGACATGAAGAAGAGGCAGAATCATGATAGGGCTAACAAGAAGAAAGCGACTTTAGCCTTTGAATTACAAAGCCATACAGTACATCCTTGAAGACATTAGCAGTTTCAACACCTAGCCAACCTCTAAAGCAATCAAACTATCCCTAAAGGTGTTAATACACATGACCAGAATATATTGACCACTCTATCAAAAAATGTCTATCATCTGAGCCACTGTTTGTGCAAATATAGTGATGAAAGTATCCATTATCATGCTCTAGTCTCTCTATAATCGTTTACTCATTGGGAACCTAAAACGACTTTTTTCCACCCAATAATGTTTAATGACACTTTTCCACCCACACACTTTTAAATACCACTTATTACCAAATTTATATTCGTTTTGATTGCGTTGTTGCAACTCCACACCACCACCATTATCTTCGCCATATCACTCACCAAAACCCTTCAAACTCTACTCCTTGGACCTTGCCAATCCTCGGCAATCGAACGTTAGGGTTTGCACAACCACCTCTCCCAAGTCAAATTCTAATCGTTCATCAAGTCCATAAAAACTGCTGGGGCATTAGTCAAACCAAACGACATCACTACAAACTCAAAATGCCCATACCTTGTACAAAAAGCAGTCTTAGCCACATCTTGCTCAGCCACTCTTACCTGATGGTACCCTGACCTCAAATCAATTTTAGAGAACACTGCGGCTCCTTTTAACTGATCAAACAAATCATCAATGCGAGGTAGCTGGTACTTATTCTTCACTGTCACTTTATTCAACTCTCTATAATAGATACACATCTATAGTGACCCATCTTTCTTCTTCACAAAAAAAAATTGGAGCTCCCTAGGGAGAATGACTCGGTCGGATAAAGCCTTTGTCCAAAAGCTCTTAGAGTTGCTTCTTTAATTCCTGAAGCTCTGCTGGGGCCATTTGATAAGGGGCTTTGGATATTGGTGCTGTCCCTGGTGCTAGTTCAATACGAAACTCAACCTCCCTTTCTAGAGGCAAACTTGATAACTCTTCCAGAAACACATCTAGAAACTCTCGAACTACTAGCACCCTCTGAATCTCTAGCTGGGGAACATCACCACTCTGAACTACATGGGTAATATATCCCGAACACCCTTTTCTCAACATCTTTCTAGCCTTCACACTACTAATCAACATGCTCAACTGATGGCCCTCTACAAAACTAAATTTATCTCCATTATCAAGATTAAATCTCGCTTTCTTCTTTCGACAATCAATCTCCACCCTATATCTCCCTAGGAAATCCATGCCCAATATCACATCAAAGTCCGGCATATCAAAAACTATTAAATCAATTGATAATTCTCTACCTTAGATCACTACAGACTCTCCTGACAACATCTCTTGCGTCAGAACACTAACCCTATCGGGTAACTCTATCCTAATGGGTGGAGTCACTCTAGTAGGTTTCAAACCTAACCTCTCAATCATCCCATAAGATATAAAAGAATGAGTGGCTCCTGAATCAATTAAGGCATATAAAGGAACATAATGGAATAATAACTGACCAGTAACGGCTGATGGACTAGCTTCTGCTTCACCCTGTACCATTGTAAACACTCTGGCATTCGTAGTACCTTCAGAACTCTATGCGGGTGGTGGAAGAGGAGCTTTACAATCTCTCATCAAGTGTCCTGGCTGTCGGCACCTAAAACACACCCTTTGATCCCGCAGACACTGTTCTGGGTGGTTCCTCCCACATTTAGGGCAAAGAGGAAACCCTTCCGTTCAGGGCCGCTTATTCTTCCACTCTCTTCTGTTCTGTTTAAACTGAAACTTCTTCTTCTGATTCTTCATTTCTTTACCTTTCACACCCTCTAATTTCTCTCTCTGCGGGGCGAGGGTGGCTCACTTGGTCCTTCTATCAAGGAACCTACTAAGGGAATTTTGTTCTCGAAGATTTCTGCCCTCATTGCTCGCCTCAAGGCCTCACTATAAGTTCGAGGGGGATCAAAACTTGTCATTATATCCCGAGCTATCTCTGGCTTCAACCCATGTATAAACTTATCTCTTCTCAATGCTGAAGTACTAACTATTTCGAGTGCAAATCTTGCAAGGGAGTTAAATTTCACTGAGTACTCCTTCACGGTACTAGTCCCCTGCTGCAAGCTAATAAATTCTTGGACCTTCTCATGAACTCGGTCTTTTGTTCTATACTCGGCCTCAAACTCTTGCCTGAACTCTTCCCAAGTCATCGTTGCCACATCATGAGTTTCTTACATTAATTCCCACCAAATTCGGGCATCACCCCGAAACAAGAAACTCGCATACCGGATCTTCTCTCGGTCCGTCATGGGGAATAAACCTGTTGTTCGCTCTACGGACCGAAACCATTCTTCTGCTATTACTGGGTCCGTAGTACCCTTAAACTCTGAGGGTTTGTAATAACTGCTTCATACTAGGATACGTATAGAAATACATCACGTAAATATATTTATATTAGCAAAAGTAAATGGGCCCACAATTTTTTTTTTAATACATTTAATCATTCTTTATACAAAGTAAGGCATCATAAGTAAAGCTTATCAAAAATAGTGGACAGTGTAGCTATTACTCCTCGCTTGCCGATGCCCATCCGACCGCGTCCTCACCTAGATCCTGCAAACACAAAGAAAAACAACGGGGTGAGCACAAAATAATGCTCAGTAAGTAAATCCTCTACTCGTCTATCCCCGTAACTCTTTCTCTTAATTCTTTCCTTACACTCTTCTCATCTCATTTATTTTCTCTTTCTGTTTCTCTTTCACATAGCTCTTTTCTATTAACTTTCTGTTGTATGTCACGGCCTCATCTTACCGGAGGCACGGCTGAGTGGAGATCACAAAGCACCCACCCACTCTTCGTGACTTCTACTCATTCTCTTCCTTTATTCTTTCTCATATTTTCTCATTCTTTCTCACTTGAATGTCACGGCCTCATCTTACCGGAGGCACGGCCGGGTGGAGTTCACAAAGCACCAACCCACTCTTCGTGACTTCCGGTTGGAGTTCACAAAGCACCAACCCACTTTTCGTAACTTCCGGTTGGAGTTCACAAAGCACCAACCATTCTTAGATTTTCTCATTCTCTTTACTTTTAGAGTAGCCCATTCACAAAGTTCTTTACTCTTTCTCAAACTACTTCTCAATGCACAATTAATGCATAAGGATGGTTCATGCTTAAAGTTTCTTACTTAATGCACTTTTGAAATGCACAAATGCAATATTGCATCAAAACTGCCATTCTGCGCAGGTCACACTCAAGAAGGCATAACTTGAGTTATACATCTCGGATTGCTACGGTTTTGGTCTCGTTTTAAAGCTTAGAGACAGGGCTACAACTTTTATGTTTTGGTCTCAGCCCAGTTCAAACCGTAAGTCGCCCAAAAATTACCTAGAAAGTCACGGCAGTGACAGGGCAGATTTCACTTAGGCATTTCATCAAACAACTCATATGCATAAACAAACCCTAATTCAATTATCATTCTATTTAGTTCTCAAACCATCCAAAATGAGAGAAAAACTCTCTTATAGCATCACATACCTACATGGCAAACACACTCCACAAAAATTTCTCCAATTCTTCCAATTTCAACCCATCATCAAATCATCACATATACTTCTCATATTCAAATATATCCAACAATAAGCATAATACATCATACATCTCATCTCAATTTCTCAATAATCACAACATATGCATATTTAAAATAAATCTCTACTCACTTGAATTCTTAAATTTTAGCTTGAGTTGGATTTTGAGTGGAATTTACTTACCTTGTGCTTGAGTAGTCTCTCCTAAACTCTCTACTCTTGTTGGATTCCAATCTTCTCTTAACCCTAAGCATAAACTTCATAAGAACTCAATCTTTACACAAATAAATCATAGATAAAGAGCATGAATCCTTACCTTTTGATACCTAGAATCAAAGCCCTATGAAAAACCACTTAAAAGCCCTCAAAATCCTTGGAGGATTGAATGAAAATTTGAGAGAAAATGGGGGAGGAGTGTGGCGGTGGAATGAAGAAAATAAGGGTTTCAAACCCTTAACACTTTAGTTTATAACCACACTTTCCCATTATGCCCTTATTCTTTCTTTGAAATTCCATCTATGTCCCTTAGTCAATGACCATAATGCCCTCATTTTTAATGCATTCTCTATGAAATTCTATCTCTTTTCACTCCCCACAAGTTCAACTAATTTTGAGTGAAAAGACCATTTTACCCTAATGAAAGTTTAAGGGATTTTCTTTACATTTTTCGCAAAATAACTTTAACAAAAATTCAACTAAGGGCCAACCAACCAATATAAACAATATATCGACCCAAATAAAAACAAAACAATAAACATTTAAGCAATACACCATAACTTAACTATGTACCTCAAGTGGGGCGTTACAGGGTTGATGTTGACTGGGAAGACCATAAATTGATTCAACTCTGTTCTGTACTAGAGGAGGTACCGGTTGTTCTCTTCCTATATTTGTAGCTAGTGGTACCTGCACGGGGGTTACAACTCTCCCTTGGGTTTTTGCCATAACTTGCTGTACAATCCCCCGAACTCTAGCTTCATCCAAGGGAGGGGGCGTAGCTTCTGGTGGGCTAGAAGGTTCTCCCTCATTCATCACACCTTTACCACGCTTTTGGGTACTACGCCTCATCTACAAAACAACATTTTATCAATTCAAGAAACACTTATAGTAAGGAAAGAATCAACTCACATAGTTGGATATTAGACGTCGTAGCGATGAGAATAGTACACTGTCAAATCCCAAAATCTTTGCTCTGATACCAAAAATGTAATGAGTGCTTTATACTAGGATACTCATAGAAATATATCAAGTAGAATACATTTATATTAGCAAAAGTAAATGGGCCCAAAATTTTCTTTTATTACATATATAGACATTCTTTATACAAAATAAAACTATCATTTACAAAATGCCATTAAAACAGCGGACAGTGTAGCTATTTCTCTTCGCTTGCCGACGTCAATCCAATCGTGTTCTCACCTAGATCCTGCAACCACAAAGAAAAACAACAGGGTGAGCACAACATAATGCTTAGTAAGTAAATCCTCTACTCGACTATCCCCGTAACTCTTTCTCTTAATTCTTTCCTTACACTTTTTCTCATCTCATTTATTTTCTCTTTCACACATCTCTCTTTCTTAACTTCTGCTATATGTCACGGCCTCATCTTACTAGAGGCACGGCCGGGTGGAGTTCACACAGCACTAACCCACTCTTCGTGACTTTCAGGTGGAGATCACAAAGCACCAACCCGTTTTTCGTGTTTTTCTCATTCTCTCTACTCTTAGAGTAGTTCATACACAAAGTTCTCTACTCTTTCTCAATCCACTTCTCAATGCACAATTAATACATATGGATGGTTCTTCTCCACTAATGCACTCATGAAATGCCAACATCCAATGTTGCAAGAATTAAGGTTTACTACTCATGATTCTCTTAGGCATTTCATCAAACAACTAGTGTGCATACATACACTCTACTTTATCTATAGTTCTATCCCTCTCTTGAACCATCCAAAATGGGAGGAAACTCCCTCACATAACTATAATTCTTGTCATAAAAGAACACTCCTAAAGAACTTACTCAATCTTCCCAACTTCATCTCAAACTACATCCACTCATCACATATTCATCACATATTAACACTTCTCATCAATAAAGTGTATTCAACAACCATAAAAAAAATACTCATCTCAACCCAATTTCTCAATAACATAACATATATCATGCATAAATAAATCTCTACTCAAAGGATTTCTCAAATATCAACTTGGATTGGGATTTACTTACCTTGTAATGGAGAAATCTTACTAGCACTTTCCTTTCCTTTAGATTGCTTGTCTCTTCTCTACCCTTTAAACAATAGAACCATAAGACTTCAATGTACAAATATATGCAAAACTTCACATCTAAAGCAAGGATTCTTACCTTAGGATGCCTTAGATTAATGTTCTACCAAGATCCAACTAAAAGCCCTCAAAGATCCTTGAAAGATGGAAGGAAGAGTTGAGAGGAAATGGTGAAAGAGTATGGCGGTGGAAGAAGAATGAATGAAGGGTTCACTAAGCTTCAACCCTTTTTAACTCAAAATATATTCATTCATTCCCATATTGCCCTTACTATTTCTTCAAAATTCCATCTTTGTCCTTTCAATCATTACAATCACACCCCCACTCTAACATATTCTCCATAAAATTCTCTTACATTTTACTCCCCACTTTTCCTGCTAACTAAGGGTAGAAAGGTCATTTTGCCTCTATGGAGAGAATTCTCTAGAAACTCACTACACATTTTATTCGGCTCTTTGCCGCGGCGAAGACTCTTTCTTTGCCCTGGTGAAAAATTATAGAACCTACCTCTTTGGTTGCAGAACCTCGTCGCTGCGGCGAAGATTATTCTTCGCCCCGGCGAAGTCTGTAACACCAAGATTTCACCAAGTCTTTACAATTTCAGGGCAACCACTCAACCAAACCAATACATCCATTCAACCAAGGGCCAACCAAACAATATTAACAATATACCAACTCAAATAAGAGCAATACAATAAACATTAGCTACGTACCTCAGGTGGGGCGTTACATAAACTACAAGAATCTCTTAAGCGATACAAAAGATCATTTAAGCGATCTTATATCTAAGATGATTTTGCCTCGAACAAGATCGCTTAAGCGATCTGAAATTGCTTAAATGACTAAGAGGAAATTGAATCAATCGCTTAAGCGATACAAAGGACCGTTTAAGCAATCTTAGATCTGGGTAGATGATTCTACCCAGATCTAAGATTGCTTAAGCGGTCCTTTGTATCGCTTAAGCGACCATGAGTAAAAGAGATTAATCGCTTAAGCGATACAAATGGTCTATTAAGCGACAGTACAGAGCAATACTCCCAAAACAAATACGTACCCTTTCTTCGCCAGCCTCCTTGTAGCCTGCATTCTCGCCAAGCTCCTCCTCGTTGCCTGAATCCTCGGAAGACTCCTCCTGGCTTGAATTCTTGCCGGACTCCTCCTCCTCGCCTGCATTCTCGCCTGACTCCTCCTCTTCAAAACCGTTTTGTGATTCTGCTCTCTCTTGTTGTGCCGCCGTCGTCTACTCTGCCTGTGGATCACCTTCACTGATCGGATGATCCACCTGAGCAGCCATTGAATTGCTTGTGCCACCGGAATGCAGGATTCGAAGTGGCGTTGGGTTTTTCTCTTCATTGTGAGAGTCAGCCATGGTTTTGGATTGAATTTGGTGTCAAAATTTGCAGTTTCGATCGGAAATGTGCGCTGTATCGCTGGAAATCGCACAAATTTCGTTTAGGGTTCAAGAAATCGATCGAAAATCGTGACTGTATTTCATTTAGGGTTCAAGAAATTGATTTTTAGGATTGAATATGGTGTGGAAATTTGCAGGTTCGATCGGAAATCGCAGTGTCTCCCTTTGGTTCAAGAAATCACTTTTTGCCCTAATGAATTTCGATTAAGCGAGGTGAATAGGTGGGGCTTGTTTTGTAAATTTCAAATTTTAAAAACTTTCATTATTTATGATTCGGCCCACATATGTTTTAATCTGTCATTTTTACCCATTTTATGTGTTTAATTAATCCTAACTATGTCACGTCATCTTCTTTAAATAAAAAAAAAAAAAATGAAAAACATTTTCAAGACCATTTTCTTAAATCGAAACTTGGGATGGTCGGGCAGCTAAATTTTCTCCACTTTTTGGGTATAAATTCCCCACAATGTGAATAATTCAACAAAATTCAGAAGTTTACCAACGGCTACATTTCTTTCTCCTCTGCTCTTCTCTTCTTGTCTCCAATGCCCTCAATCTCAGCAATCTTGCCCAAATTAACAAACCCTACTCTCTCTTCTCTCTTCTCTCTTTATAGTTTATGGATCGAAATCAACCATTTCATGCAGCCAAGAAACACAATCTTCAGAGTGACCCACTCAAGTGAGTCGCCATTTCCAAACCCTAATTCAAAATTAAAGTCATTGCAGAAGCAAAAAGACGAACTCACTTCTTCCACCTTCTCCGGCATCTTCCAAGATTAAGAGTCCGCTTCCCCCACGCCAGCCAAACTACTCAACAGCTCGCCACTCATACACTTCCCGAGAACATAATAGTTGTCAGGTGTTCAAGTAATTGTTTCCATCTTCTTCTTTTTAGTGGTTATTTGATATTATCTTTTTTGTATTTTGACAGAATTTGGGGAAAAACTGACTCAAGCTTGAGAAAATGTAAATTTTAAAGCTTCTGTTTTTTTTACTAAGTGGAAAAGCGAGAAATTGTTGAGTTTCTTTCTTTTGTTTTGTATTAGAAGAGAGAGATAAATGTCGTTGTTCTTTTCTTCAGGTTTTGTGACTGGACAGTATCCCTTTTGGTCTTGTGAAATTTAATGTTGCATGTCCTAATATATCCACATATTATTGCGGATTTACAATGAACAAATCACAGATTTGTTGGATCCAAGCCAAAGAAATCTTCAGGTAACAGAAGCACTCACATCCAGTAAAAGACCTACATAAATTCAATTTTCCTTAACCCTGTTTTGCTT
Organism: Pistacia vera; assembly: GCF_008641045.1. Classification (NCBI taxonomy): domain Eukaryota; kingdom Viridiplantae; phylum Streptophyta; class Magnoliopsida; order Sapindales; family Anacardiaceae; genus Pistacia; species Pistacia vera. The sequence goes on from NW_022196197.1 coordinate 184,199, forward strand.
CACCTTCCAGATAAGAGAAGATGTCAAATCTGGTGTTTATGTTGAAAATTTGATAGAGGAGTACATATGCACAATGAAGGATGTCACACAACTACTGATAAAGGTTTGCTTTATTTTTTCTTCTTGGAATGCATAGTGAGGATGCTTAAGGTGGGTTCCTAGCATTTGAGACTTTATAGAGAATGCCAATTAAAGAAATGTTGTACAATTCCTTGGCTAGTACGAACATGTATATATTCGTTTTCCTTGTCGTTATAGTGTTTCTTTGCTTGACAAATTTAATTCCATGTTACATTGACTATCACCTAATAGGTACACCCAACATATAGGAATCTTACCTGGTGCTTGAATTTATTTTAAGGGTTTACTGCATGTAATGCTTGGCAACTCTATATGTTTTTCTTTTTCTTTTTTCTGGTATGTGAATAGAGTATACTACAAATTTATTAAGTGTTTGAACATAAAAGAAGGAGGTGTTTTTGGCGAATACAGTACCATGGTTTAGGAAATAGAAAGTTAAAGATATGGCAGTAACAAAAATAAGTTTCTTTTTGGATGACAAAGAAGGAAGTAAATATAAGAATACGTATCAAATGTACACATTGGTGATTCTTATACATAGGAAATCATTCATGTTCTTCTAGGATTTTGAATCTTCTTCTTGTATCCTAGTTCCCAAATGACTCAAAAGGAGACAAAGAACTGACCAGACAAAAGAGTTAAGGTGACTTGAGAGTTTTTTTTTTTTTTTTTCTTTCAGTTTATATATAATAGTGAAGGATTTATATGGAAGTCTAAGCTTTTCTGAATAATCAATAAATAAATTGTAATAAAGATTGACAAAACATTAAATGTTTTACTGAAATTGTTTTTTACCAGAAGTATGCCGGTCTTACTTCTTTAAGGGGGGTATATAATAGTGAAAGATTTATATGGAAGTCTAAGCTTTTCCGAATAATCAATAAATAAATTGTAATAANGCCCAAAGAACGGTCTGCAACCATTTAGAAAAACCATCTTTTTGGACTGGAAAACTGACAAACATTCTCTGGAACTTTTTACCAGTAGGTTTAACCTTAATGTATTCCTTAAAGTTCCTAAGTTGCAAGACACTGGCATAACTATATAGTTTGTGATAACTGATTATTAACATCATGTCATATCCTAGTAATGATGTTGTCTTGTTTTCAGCTCTGTAAACCATATTAGTATAACAATCTCTTCCTGTTTTTTTTTCTTAATAGCCTATTCTAAAATTGACACATCAACCTTAGGATTATCATCTACCATTTATAAGAACTTCCTTGCCATTTAATGAGCTTGATCTGAACCGTGGACAAATCTAGGGCACATATGTGAGGGGTATTAAAAGATATAATCTGATATGTAATCATCTATGACATGAAGAAGAGGCATGAATCATGATGTGGCTACACAGAAGAAATCGACTTTAGCCTTTGAATTGCAAAGCCATACAATACGTCCTTGAAGACATTAGCAGTTTCAAACACCTAGCCAACCTCTAAAGCAATCAAACTATCCCCTAAAGGTTGTTAATAAACATGACTAGCAATATATTGACCACTCAATCAAAAAATGTCTAATCATCTGAGTCACTGTTTGTGCAAATATAGTGATGAAAGTATCCATTATCATCGCTCCAGTCTCTCTATAATCGTTTACTCATTGGGAACCTACAAACGACTTTTTTCCACCCAAATAATGGTTTAATGACACTTTTCCACCCACACACTTTTAAAATACCACTTTACTACCCAAATTTATATTCCGTTTCTGATTTCGGCGTTGTTCCGACTCCACACCACCACCATTATCTTCGCTGATTATCACTCACCAAAACCCTTCAAACTCTACTCCCTTGGACCTTGCCAATCCTCAGCAATCGAACGATTAGGGTTTGCACAACCACCCCTCCCAAGTCAAATGCTGATCAATCCCAACCACCAAAAGACTCATTGACCTCCCCTCTTCAAAATCCCCAATAGCCTNGGAAAGGATTATTTATGATGCGGGGATTGGTAAGGATGCTAAAGTGAGTTCTGTGGTTGATGGATGCAACTGGAAGTGGCCAACTGCCAATTCTTGGGCTCTTATTAACATGGGGAATTCTGTGAATTTCACTCCTTCTAATGTTGATGACAAGATTTGTTGGATACCCTCACCTTCGGGGGATTTCTCTACCAAATCGGCTTGGGAGGCAATTAGAGGAAGGAGAGCAAAAGTTGAGTGGTGTGACTTGGTGTGGTTCTCAAAGGCTATTCCAAGATACTCTATGATCTTATGGATGGCTATAAAGGAGAGATTACCTACAAAGGACAGGTTGATGAGGTATGGGGCTACTACTAATGCTCATTGTTGCTTTTGTAACTCATCCATGGAATCTCTTGACCACTTATTTTTTGCATGCCCTTTTTCTAAGTCTATTTGGAGCAAGATCCTTAGGCTTGTTGACCTTGGTTATGTGGTTAGACCCTGGCATGATTACATCCCCCATTTGGCAAGGATATGGAAAGGTAAGAGTCTAAAATTCACTTTGGGTAGGCTTTGTTTAGGGGCTACGGTTTATTGGATTTGGAGGGAACGAAATTCGCGAAGTTTTAGGGGTGACCATAAGGATTCTTTCACCATAATTGATGCTATCAAAAGTGTTGTGAGAGATAAAGCTTTGGACCTTAGGAATGTCACCGCATCCTATAGCAATAGGAAGTTGGCGAATGATTGGGGCCTCCCTAGATCTATTTTCAAAGACGTTCCTCAAGTTCTCAACACCGTTTGAAGATTGGATTACAGAGGGTTAAGCAGAAGGGTTTTTTGTTTGGTTGTTTTGTCTCATTGGTAAAGCGTTTGATTTTTTGTTTTTCTTTTAATGATCCTAACCTAGGGAGGTGTCCTATGGTAGGTGGGATTTTTGGTGTTCTCTTTACTTTCTTCTTGGTGTTTATCTCCCTTTGTGGTTTTTGATAAACCCCTCGAGTGGAAGGCTGTTTGTAGGCTTGTTTCTTTTGTTTCCTATTTTCGGCGCATGTCCCAAAATAGGCTGGTCGCCTTTTATTAGGCCTTTGTACATCGTTCTGTTTTTCTTTAATATGATTACTTACTTATAAAAAAAAAAAAAGAATTGTTAATTCATTTATGACACATTTTCTGTATTTAATATAAATATCAATGTCCTTGTTTCAACGAAGCAAATGCTCTAAGAACCAACACCATGATTCCTCATTCTCTCCTTCACATATACAAACAACCAACATAAAGGTCATTATCAGCATCAATAGAGACAGCTAATAGGGTACATTTACTATATGAGCCTTCAAGTGTGCCTCTTCTAGCCCAAAGAACGATCTGCAACCATTTAGAAAAACCATCTTTTTGGACTGGAAAACTGACAAACATTCTCTGGAACTTTGTACCAATAGGTTTAACCTTAATGTATTCCTTAAAGTTCCTAAGTTGCAAGACACTGGCATAACTATATACAAGATAACTGATAACTGATAACTAACATCATGTCATGTTCTAGTAATGTTGTTGTCTTGTTTTCAGCTTTGTAAACCATATTAGTATAACAATCTCTTCCTGCTTTTTTTTTTCTTAATAGCCTATTCTAAAATTGACACATCAACCTTAGGATTATCGTCTACCATTTATAAGAACTTCCTAGCTATCTAATGAGCTTGATCTTTACCGTGGACAAATCTGGGACACATATGTGAGGGGTATTAAAAGATATAATCTGATATGTAATCATCCATGACATGAAGAAGAGGCATGAATCTTGATGGGGCTACATAGAAGAAAGCGACTTTAGCCTTTGAATTGCAAAGCCATAAAGTACATCCTTGAAGACATTAACCTAAATCTGGTTGAATTACCTAGTTGGTTTGATTTAATAGATGTGGCTTAATCGTTCTAACGGCTAGTGCCACGTCAGCATCAACTTAAATCTGGTCGACCGGATTCAAAGCAGTCAACTAGTTTTTGTGTTTTTCAAACTCTTATTTTGGGCATAACGACTATATTTTGCAATGCCCCCCATTCGCTAGCCATGACTCACGTACTGGGTTGATTTTTCTAGCCAAATTTCGATTGATTCTAGCGTCCAAAATTCAATTCGACACCATCCCTTGAATCACCGACCTCCACTCTACAAAAACTCTCTAACCCCAACACTTGATAGCCTCTCATTCGCTGGTGATCAGGTTAGGGGTTTTGTGAATCGTTTAAAATGGTAATCCGGACTGGATAGGGCACTGATCACTGGTCTGGTTTGGTCTAGTTTTCAAAACAGTTGCTAAAACAATAAACCTTGGAGGTCAACGTCTTTTTAACTCAAAAATTTAAGCAATAACATTTTTGTTCCATTTGTCTCTTTGAATCTTGCTTTTTTGAAGAATTGTGTTAGTTTTACCCTCATGAAGACATTAAAAGGGAACAATATAATATCAAAATTATAACATACTGTATATATTAGTAAACCAATTGGCTTGCTTGAAAAATCTGGAAAGGAGTTGGGCTTCTCTTTTCTTGAAGAAAATATAGAGGAGGGGCTGGACTGTCAAGATCAGATGGGGTTGCATTGTCTTGAAGGGCCAATCGTTGGTGAAAATAGATGGAGTCATGGTGAGCCCAGAATGATTATGGGTTGGACATAGAGAGGCTGAAGTCCAATTAAATAATTAAGCTTGCAAATTAAGCATATGCATTAAAATACAATTGCNGGACCCAAGAGACCCATAAAGTATGGTTTCTGTGATTGCACAGGTTCAACCGTAACTTGGAGCCTTTACCAAGTCAGGTTACAAATTTTCCTATTCATTCAAAACCTTGGAAATTTATACATCAATTCATGAAAAATTGAAGCGTGGAATGTTATGGCTTTTGAAGAGGAATGGCCGATGAGCAGAATGGTGGCAACGACGTCAATTTTTGGTGAGTGAATAGACCAAAGATCGCAAAACAATGTCGTTGGCGATTGGGGAGGTGAACAAGGGAGGGGTGAGATGGGTTTTGGTCAGGATGCTAAGGGGAGTGTTTTCGTGGTGATGGGGGAGTGTTGTCGTTGTTGAAAAATGCCCTATTTGCCGATGCCGATGATGATGTTTGGGGTGTTTTTGTAAGATTTCAAACATATAGGGACTTAAATAATTTTTAGGGATATTTTTGTTAGATTTCAAACCTTTGACACCAGTTTGACCCGCTCGTAAACCGGTTAAACCGCTTGATCTGGGACCCGATGGTTTGGTTTGGTCAACACACGAGTCGGGTTTCTAATCACTGCTTGCAATTACTGTCTTGTTTAGTAGTGGTAACAAGCTTGCTTTTAACAACTAGTGTTAACTTCCTTTTCCAAGTTCTAGTTTTCTCTATCCTAATATAAAGTTTATTCATCACTTATAAACTAATGAAATGAAGGAGTTTGGTAATGGTTAAAGTTCTCATAGTATCTAGTGCAACANGAATTTATTTAACATACTTCAATTATGTGAAAAGAACCCAAATATTTTGCAGTAATTCCAACAACACTAAGACACAAAATCTTAACTTATTTAGTTAACTTTTGGTAATCTACAAAATTCATGGGAGCGGTGAGAAAATTAGTAAAAAATGAGCTAGCCATTGTGTAAACTTCACAAGGGATGGATAGTTAATGTATTAGTCTCCTGATGACTAATTAAATAACAAAAAAAAATTCTTGAGATTTTAAAAACTTCACTCACGAGTGATCAAGAGTTAATACATTAATTTGTCGTTATGTTTTAGCTATTAAAATAAATAACAAAACAATAATTCACTAAATATATATTCACTCTTTCAATAGCTTATTAATGATTTATTAATGGTAGATATTTGTTATATCAAAAACTAAGTTTTTAGTTAAAACCAGGTTCTGAAACCCAACTCGGGATGTCACTCGACCAAGGGACCAGGTTTTGATTTGCCTGGTTCGACCGGTTAAACCAATGGTCTGCTGGTGATCCAAAAGTTTGAAATCTTACAAACACACCTTAAAGAATATGCAGTAGATCCTACATGTTTGAAATCTAGCCAATACACCCCCATGATCTGACCCTAAATTGATTTTTTCGACAAAATTTTGAAATTTAATTCGACACTATCACCTAAAGCATCGTCCTCCACTTTACAAAACTCCTTTAACTCCTAAATTTGGTAGCCCTTGTTCGCCGGCCGTGACTTGCAAACATCGTCGTGATTGGGTTGATTTTTTTGACAAAATTCGGGCGTACTATTTAATCTAACACCACCACCTGAACCACTGGCCTTTACTATACAAAAACCCTCTAACCTTGGCACTTGATAGCCTCTCATTCACCGGTGATCAAGTTAGAGATTTTGTGAATAGTTTAAAATGGTAACCCGGACTGTTTGGGGCACTGATCAATGGACCGGCTTGGTCCAATTTTCAAAACAGTGGCTAAAACAATAAACCTTGGGGGTCAACGTCTTTTTAACTCAAAAATTTAAGTAATAACATATTTTGTTCCATTTGTCTCTTTGAATCTTGCTTTTTTGAAGAATTGGGTTAGTTTTACCCTCATGAAGACATTAAAGGGAACAAAATAATCTCAAAATTACAGCATACTGTATATATTTGTAAACCAATTAGCTTGCTTGAAAAATATGGAAAGGAGTTCGGCTTCTCTTTTCTTGAAGAAAATATAGAGGAGGGGCTGGACTGTCAAGATCAGATGGGGCTGCAATGTCTTGAAAGGCCAATCGTTGGTGAAATAGATGGAGTCATGGTGAGCCCAGAATGATTATGGGTTGGACATAGAGGGGCCGAAGTCCAATTAAATAATTAAGCTTGCAAATTAAGCATATGCATTAAAATACAATTATTGAGGCTGCAAGAACATCCCCTCTTACCACGCTTTCAAAACAATTTTTCTAGCCCAATTCTATGCAATGTGATTCTTATTTTGAGGTGACCAAAACCAATCAAAACCTTATCACGCTTTCAAAACAACTTTCACTTTTTGACTTGGGGGAGTTTATTAAAAAGACATTTGGAGTTAAAATTTAATTAAAAGGCTATGTAGTTTGTAAATGTTAACTAAATAGCCTTGTTTTTTATTAAGCTTAATTAAATATGATTAGGGGTTAATTAAGATTAATGAATAATTGTGTAATCTTTTAAAAATTATAATATGTCCCCAAAGAGTCGAAATTCTTGCAAACAAACCCAAACACCTTCTTCTTCTTCCTCCCGGCACGTTAACGCATTCCTTCGCCATTAACATCTTTTCCAACACAGATCCTCCTCCTCCTCCTGACATTTCGTCCAAGTATGTGTATCTCCCTTTCAATTTCATATTTCGATTTACATAGATCTGGGTTATGATTTTGATTTAGCATGGATTGTGTTTGGGTTATGATTTTGATTTAGTTGTTTAGGTTGTTGGGCTGTGTTTGATGTAATGGAAGTTGAAAGGAGTGAAATATGTTGAAAATTTGTTCTGGGTATGTGTTCTTGGGTGTGATGGATTGATTGTAGGTGGAGATGACTGAAAATGTGTTTTGGTATGATGGATCGCTTAAGCGATCTAGTAGGTCTGGTAATGCAGCAGATAGATCGCTTAAGCGATCAGGTATGTGGCATAAGATCGCTTAAGCAATCTGCTAAAAGTCTGGTGTATAGGAGCAGACCGCTTAAGCGATCAGTAAATGGCATAAGATCGCTTAAGCAATCATGGTTATTTATACTGGATCACTTAAGTGGTCCAATATAAATAACCATGATCGCTTAAGCGATACACCAGGCCATATAAGCGACTGTGCAGATTCTTTTTAAAATATTTGAACCCTTAGTACAACATTTAAGAATGTTTTTTTTTCTTGCATTATAGGTAGTTGCCTATTATTACACATGGGACAAGTTGTTTTGGGTGTTGAATATTTTGGTGAGTGGGTGGAGGAAGAAAGTAGCTGGAAGTGGATTGCGAAGAGCAAAGAAGTTATACCAATTGTTGTGAGCACAGAGATTAGTTTTGATGAGTTGATTGATGAAATAATTAGAAGAGGTGATTTGAGTTGCTCGCGTAGTGATATAGTTGTGAAGTATGTTTTAAGCAGAGTTCCTGAACATTATAAGGTACCTCCTGCTATATTAAAGTCGGATGAAAGTGTGAAGTTATATATGATTGATGTGGCCGATAATGGTTAGAGATCAATTTTAAGGGTTTCTTTTGTAGAAAAACTATTGGAAGTTGGTTCAAAGGAAAGGGATAACGAGGAAGTAGGCGGAGATTTGCCTGGTTTTAATTTGAACTACGAGGCCATTGATTTGTTAGTTGAAAAATCAAGTGTAGACGGTGAATTGGGTGGTGAGGAGGACATTGTAGAAAAGGTTGGTGATGGGGGGCAGAATGAAAATTTTGAGGAGGAGGACCCCGTAGATGTTTTCACAGATGTAGAGATTCCTTTAAATACAGATTATGCAGAAGGCGTAGATTGTGAGGAAGAGAACACTATGGTCGTCTATGCAGGTTCAGAGGGGGAAATTGGAGGTAGTAGTGAATCAGCTCATGTTTTTATGGATGGATTGGAGTTGTGCATAGGGTATTTATTTGACAACAAAGAGGAAGTGGTGAGGAAGCTAAAACTTGTTGCCGTGAGAGGTAATTTTGAGTTCATCACCAAAAAGTCAAATTCATTGGCTGTGACGGTTGCATGTTGTGACCCAAAGTGCAAGTGGCGGGTTTATTATAGAAGGTTGGTGGAGTTAGAAAAATTTATTCTTAGCACATATACCTGTGAGCACACATGTGGTTTGGGACATATTTCAAGTGAGCATCGACAAGCATCCGCTAATGTTATTAGACAGTTTGTCAAAAGTTGGTTCGTTGAAGGGAAAGGTCTATCTCCTAAAGACATTCAAAGACTTGTGTACACAGAGTTTGGATGTGCTGTTAGTTACTGGAAATGCTGGAAAGGGAGACAACATGCACAAGATTTTGTGAGGGCACGCCGGAGCACGGGTACGCAGTATTAGAAGCTTACCGTTATATGCTTGAGTTGACAAACCAAGGTAGCAAGACGGCTTTGAAGTGAGACGGGAATATGATGTTTAACTATTTTTTTGTTGCTTACAGTTCTGCTATAAGGGGTTTTGTAAACATGATAAAGGTGTTGGCTGTTGATGGTTGCTTTTTGACGGGAAAGTATGGAGGTACATTGTTAGTGGCCACTGCACAGGACAGCGAGAATCACACATATCCTGTTGCATGATGTGTGGTTGACTCTGAGAATGACAAGTCGTGGACTTGGTTTTTTCAGCAATTATGTATGATAGTGCCTGACAGTGACGAGTTGTGCATAATATCCGATAGGCACAACTCTATAAAGAAAGGGATTGCAACTATTTACCATCAAGCACATCACGGATTCTGTATAAGGCACCTTGGTGAGAACATAAAACAAAAGTTTAAGTATGCTGGCCTCCTTCAGACATATTACATGGCAGCAAAAGCTTATCGAGTTGATGAGTTCGAGAAGCACTTCCAGCAAATCCAAATCAAGGATAATAAAGTTGCTAAGTATCTTAAGCATGATGTTGATTTAGAGAGATGGAGTAGAGCTTACTTTCCTAGAAGAAGGTTTGATGTCATAACCACAAATATAGCGGAGTCTATAAATTCGAAGTTGTTAATAGAAAGAGAGTTTCCAATAGGTGTACTTTTTGATGCAATCTAGAGGACATTGTCATGGTGGTTCCATGAGCGTCGTACGGAGTCAGATAATTTTACTACAACCCTTGTTCCGTCAACTGAAAAATTATTGCGAGAACGTATGGAATTGTCAAATGCACTGTTTGCCTATCCTCTTGATGCTCAAGAGTTCACTGTGCGCGGCTATGGTCCGGATGCCTTGGTTAACCTTGTTAGTAAAACTTACAGCTATAAAGTGCTTGACATTCAATGTCTACCTTGTCCTCATGCACCAGTAGCACTGAAACACCAACGGAAGCCGGATTTTAGTTCAAGAATTTACATGGAACTTTGCTCCCCTCTCTATATGGCGTATCACTACATGATAGCTTATTCAGAAATAATATATCCAGTGCCTCCAGAAGAGCAGTGGGTAGTGCTGCCAGAGTTGGCTGACATTATCATCCATCTGCCATTCAAGAAACAGCAAAGGGCAGAAAAAAAGTTAAGCGTATTCCATCAGCCTCTGAGGTTCCCCAAAAGATAAATAAGTGCTCAGATTGCAATCAACCTGGCCACAAGAGAAGCAGTTGCCAGAAGTAATCACATGCAGATCCAAAAATTTAGGTTTGAAGAAGGATAAAATTCAGGGAGTTGCCAAGGCCAACCGTTGATGAGTTATTGTTTTCAATTATTGATGTTTTAAATTGTATTGTTACCTTTAATAAATCATTCTTTATATTTAGTATTCTTGTTAGATGTCCTAAATATTTGTTGGTGATTTTAGTTTGGAATTAGGTTGTCAAATTGAGGAGAAATTATGAAATTAATACGTGTTGGTAATTTTAGTTTGTCAAAATTTAGGAGAAAAGCTGGAAAAGTATATATTGCCCATGATTGCTTAAGCGACTAAGTATATCGCCTAAGCGACAAAGGGTTTTTCAAACCGGATCGCTTAAGCGATCATGCACCTGGGCAGATATTGATTCTGCCCATCACATGATCGCTTAAGCAATCTATGATCGCTTAATCGACCAAGTGAAAAAGACAAGAATTGCTTAAGCGATATCACGGATCACTTAAGTGATCATACACCTGGGTAGATTTAATTCTGCCAATCACATGATCGCTTAATCGACCAAGTGAAAAAAAAAAAAATCGCTCAAGCAATATCTACGATCGCTTAAGTGATCCTGTGTTAACGAAGTTCCTTTGACTATTAAACAGATTTTTTGTGCAAATGGTTTTGCACAGTTACAACTCCGTAAATAAAATTGTTAGTTGTTGGCAATAAAGTATTCTTTATTGAAAGAATCGTACGGAGCTGTAACTGTACAAAACTATCTGCACAAACAATCTATTGATTAGTCTTTACAACTTCGTTTGCTCCTTAAAATAATAACTCTTTTAAAATCAGACCGAGAAAATCAAAAGAGTTTAATATTTATCAATGCTCTAAAAATTTCACCATCTTTTTGTTTATCCATATCACAACTGTGAAGCCATTTTATTGCTCGAACTCTTAACATATAGGGTTTACGATTCATTCAGTGGACCATAACTGTTATTATATTTATATTAAACATATAGTTCTTTTACGTTAGTATAAAACATAAAAGGTGTAGAATGTTTATGTCTATGCTAAACATATAGGGTTTACGATTCATTGACTGGAACATTAGGTGATTTCAGATCGCGTAAGCAATCATGTCCTAGGCGGAATCGCTTAAGCAAATATTTTGGGAATAATATTCCCAAAATATTTGTTTGTTTAATTATTTAGTAAATATTAGTTTATATTTTTTATTACTTTTAGACCCCTTAAGTTTATTAATATCAAAACATGGACAGGAAAAATTTTAAAATTTAAAAATACACCCCCACCTACCAACGGTGCCAGATTCTGGCCACCACCACCAGAATCTTATCGAGAAAGGGTGTTACAACGCTTAGCGGTCGGATCTGGTGGATAGGGCATCGATATGGCCTATTCCGACCAGATCGACCACAGATGTGGCCGAAAAAGGCCTGATCACGGCTAGATTTGGCCGTCGACGGACAGAAAAGTCCACTTCTGGTCGTCTGCGATGGCCAAATATATGGCTATCGTTGTCGGTCAACGATGCCTAAGATTTGACCGTCGTTGACCGTCAACGTTGACCGTCAACGTTGACCATTTCTTTGAAAGTCGATGACGGCCAGATGTGGCCTTTTCCGGTTAGATCCACAGTGGATCTGGCCGAAAAAGGTCACATCTATGAATTATAGGCCATTTTTGGTCGTTTGTAGCTGTCAGTGGTAGCTGGAATCTGGGAAGTTGGGTGGGTGGGGGTGTTTTTGTTAATTTTTAAACTTTTTTAGGCGGTATTAATGAAATTAATTCACTTAATGGGTCTAAAATTAGTTAAAAAAATACTTATATTTCCTAAATAATTAAACAAAGAAATATTTAGGGAATAGGATTTAAAATATTTAAAGGAATATTCAACCAAATGCACTCTTTATGTTCAAAACAAAGAAGAAGAACATATGTTCACTAAGATTCTATGGTTACTGTTAGGGCCAAAAATCGTCCTGCCGACTCGGTCCCCATGCCCGCCTCGCCAGCCTGGTCGCTCGCATCCCCAACACCCAATGGCACCGGCTGGCTAATATCAGGCATCTGCTGCTCGTCCTGCCCCCCCGGATGACTGTCTCCTTCTTCCAACAACTCCCACATGAGTTGGATATCTTCATCCGGATCCCAATGAGAGGTCTGTCCTTCCTTGAACTCCAGCATGAGCTCACCTCGGGCCTTAATGATAGCATCATTAGCAATGGAGATGCACTGCTCCCTGAGGGACTCGACTTCTACGGTTCTCTTGGCCAACTCACGCCTCAATCTCTCGACCTCACGCTCACTATCCCTGAGGCGCTGCTGACTCTCCTGCTCAGCCTCCCGGGACGCTGCCTCCCTCTGGCGAAAGCTAGTATTGGCCTTGGATACATCCTGTATCTGTTTCTTCTGTGCCACAACAGACTTCCTCAGATGAAGACTGCTAGTGAGTACCTGCACAACAAAACATTGCCATCAGAACAAAATTCAAAACGAGAACACTGAATAATACTGTCATACCTGAACAGCGCAGGATACCCTCTAATCAGCGGCAGCAACTGCACCCATCAGCTTTAGACGCGCCTCATCTGCTGGGAACAAGAAAGAGTCGGCCAGCTTGCTCATAGAAGTCACATCGGAATAAGTCGATGCAGTAGTCAGAATCGTGAATGTAATCGTCCTGGCCTCCTCATCCACAACTGCAGCGTGGGACAACCCGGCCTCAGTGGCAGGCTGCTGACTCGGTGGCGTCGCCAACACATCCTCTGCCCTTCTATCCTCCCTGGCTAAGGACTCCCTCCTCCTCTTCTCTCGGCGTCGGGCGATAGATGTAATGCCCCACTTGAGGTACATAGCTAACATTTCTTCTTTTGCTCTTATTTGAGTTGGTTTATTAGTATTATTGTTTGGTTGACCTTTGTTTGAGTGGTGTGTTGAATACTTGCCCTGAAATTGGTTGAAATAGAAGAAGTTCAGTGTTCCATGCGTCGCCGGGGCGAAGAAGAATCTTTGCCACAGCGAAGAGGTGTTGAAGCCACGGGAAGCTGCTGGACAGTTTTGCCGTGGCGACAGAAGCTTCCTCGCCGCGGTGACGTTCCAACCAAAATGTTTGTTAAGTTTTTGATATTTTCTTCCCTAAGGGCAATTTGACCAATCTACCCCTAATTAGCAGGAAAAGTGGGGAGTAAAATGTAAGAAATTTTCATGGAGAATATGTTGTTATGGGGGTGTGTTTGTAATGAATCAAAGGATATAGATAGAATTCCCAAAGAAGAGTAAGGGCAAAATGGGAATGCTTGTGTATAAATTTCATTAAAAGGAATTAAGTCATTGCAAACCCTTCATTCTTCTTCTCCATCGCCACTCTCCTCTCTTGCTTCCTCCAATTTCTTTTCTTTTGTTCAAGGTTTAAGGGCTTTTGAGTGATTGGGGTAGAAAATCAACCTAAGGCATCCTAAGGTAGGATCCTTGCTTTGGTTGTGAAGCTTTGAGTTTTTGAATATTTTGAATATTGAGGGTTTTTGTTCATTTGTTTAAGAGTAGAGAGAAAGTCAAGCAACCAAGTGAAAGGAAGAGCTAGTGAAATCTCTCCATAACAAGGTAGTAAATCCCAACCCAAGTTGAGATTTGAGAATTTTCTTGTAGGGTTTTTGGATAGCAATTATGTATGTATGTTTATATACATGTTATATGCCATGTTATTGATCTTAAATAGAGATTTCTAGTGCTTGGTGATTGTTTATACATTTCAAATATAAGAAGTGAGATGTGGTTGGAAAGGTAGTTTGAGATGGAATTGAGGATATTGAGAAATCCTTTTTGGAAGTGTCTTTCTTTGGCAGGATTTATGGCTATGTGAGGGAGTTTCTCCCTTTGGATGTTAGAGAAGACTTAGAATTATTGTTATAGTAGAGTTTTATTATGCACTTGAGTGTTTTGATGAAATGCCTAATAGAGGTTTGAGTATGAGTAGTGAACCTTAATTCTTGCAACATTGCATGTTGGCATTTCATAAGTGCTTAGTGGAGATGACCCATCCATAGGCATTAATTGTGCATTGAGAAGTGACCTAAGAAGAGTAGGAAACTTTGTGTATGCACTTGCTCTTGAGTAAGAACTTTGTGGATGCACTACTCTAAGGTAGAGAGAATGAGAAGTGCTAAGTAGAGTGAATGAGAAGAGTAGTAGAAATGGGTTGATGCTTTGTGATCATCACCCGACAGTTATGAGAATCGGTTGATGCTTTGTGATCAGCACCTGAATAGCCATTAGAAATGGTTTTGCTTTGTGATCATCACCCGATAGGTATTAGAAACGGGTGGATGCTTTGTGACCATCACCCGTTAGTTTTAGAAAGGGTTGATGCTTTGTGATCATCACCAACATTTATTAGAAGTGGGTTGATGCTTTGTGATCATCACCCGGTGATTAGGAACGGGTTAGTGCTTTGTGATCTCATCCGAAAGTCATGAGAACGGGTAGGTGCTTTGTGGTCTCCACCCGATAGTTACGAAAACCAGGTAGGTGCTTCGTGATCCCCACTCGGTAGTCACTAAGAACTTTGGTGCTAGTGTGAACTCCACCCGATAGTCTGAAGAGTGAGATGGTGCTGTGTGAACGCCATCCGCCGTACCTCTGGTAAGATAGGCCCATGGCGTCTAGTAAGAAAAACAAAAGTAGTGTAGGAAAGAATTAAAGAATTACATACGGGGATAAACAAATAGAGGGTTTTACTTACTGAGCATTATTTTGTGCTCACCCGTTATTTTCCTTTGTGATGCAGGATCTAGGTGATGATGCGTCGGAGGGCGTCGGCAAGCGAGGAGCAATAGCTACTGTTTCCCTGTTTTTGTCTTTTAAAATGGCTTTTGTAAATGATGCTCTTTGTGTATAAGACGTATTACTTATATAAAAGAAAAGTTTTGGGCCCATTTTCTATTGTTATTATGCATGCATTGTACTAGTTTACTAGTAGTTGTTACATTTTTGGTATCAGAGCAAGATTTTGGGATTGAACAGTGTACTATTCTCATCACCATGATGTCCTATAACCGACTGTGTGAGTTAATTCTTTCCTTACAGTAATTGTTTCTCGAGTACATTGGTGTGATTATTTTTGTAGATGAGGCGTAGTTATCGAATCGGGTAAGGGTGTGGTGAATGAAGGAGAACCTTCTAACCCACCAGAGTCTACGCCCCCTCCCTTGGATGAAGCTAGAATTCGGGGAATATACAGCAAGTCATGGCAAAACCCAAGGGAGAGTTGAAACCCCCGTCAGGTACCGCCAGTTGCGTATGTTTGAAAGAGGACAACCGGTACCTCCCCTATTACAAGCAGAGTTGAACCGATTTACGGTCTTTCCATCAATATCAACCCTCAGAGTTTAGGTACTACAGATCTAGTAATAGCAGAAGAGTGGCTTGGGTTCGTAGACGGCCACGAGTTTATTTCCCTTGTCAGACCGGGAAAAGATCCGGTATGCGGTTTCTTGTTTCGGGTGATGCCCGAATTTGGTGGGATTAATGGAAGAACTCATGATGTGACAGCAATGACTTGGAAGAGTTCAGCAAGAGTTTGAGGCCAAGTATAGAACGAGGACCAATTTCATGAAAGGTCCAAGAATTTATTAGCTTACAGCAAGGGACTAGTGCCGTGAAGGAGTACTCGTGAAATTCAACTCTCTTGCAAGGTTTACACCCAGAATAGTTAGTACTCCGGCTTTGAGAAGGGATAAGTTTGTCACGGGTTGAAGCCAGAGATAGCCCGGGATATAATGACAAGTTCCAACCCTCCTTGAAATTATAGTGAGGCTTTGAGGCGGGCAATGAAGGCGGAGATTTTTGAGATAAAATTTCCCCGAAGATCCTCGACAGGAGGACCAATGAGCCACCCTCCGCCCCCCAGAGAGAGAAACATGAGGGTGTAAAAGGTAAAGACATGAGAATCAAGAAGAAGTTTCAGTATAGACAGAACGAAAGAGTGAAGAATAAGCGGCCCCGGACGAAGGGTTCTCTCTTGCCCTAAATGTGGGAGAATCCCCAAAGAATGTTGAGGACCAGAGAGTGTGTTATAGGTGCGACACGCCAGGGCATATGATGAGATATTGTAAAGCTCCTCTTCCACCAACACACAGAGTTCAAAGGTACTGCGAATGCTAGAGTGTTTACTGTGACATAGGGAGCATCAGCCAGTCCATCAGCCGTTACTGGTCAATTATTATTTCATTCAGTTCCCTTATATCTTTAATTGATTCAGGCGCCACTCATTCGTTTATATCTTATGATGATCGAGAGATTAGGTTTGAACCCTATTAGAGTGACTCAACCCATTAAGATAATTTACCCGATGGGGTTAGTGTTCTGACTCAAGAGATTTTGTTAAGAGAGTCCTTGGTGATCCAGGGTATAGAGTTAGCAGTTGACTTAATAGTTTTTGATATGCCCGACTTTGATGTGATATTGGGCATGGACTTCCTAGGGAGATATGGAGTAGAGATTGACTGTCGGAAAAAGAAGGCGAGATTTAATCTCGATAGTGGAGATAAGTTTGTTTTGGAGAGGGCCATCAGTTGAGCATCCTGATTAGTAGTGTGAAACGAGGAAGATGTTGAGAAAGGGTGTTCGGGATATATTGCCCATGTAGTGCGGAGTGGTGATGTTCCACAGCAAGAGATTCAGAGGGTGCCTGTGGTTCGAGACTTTCTGAGTGTGTTTCCAAGAGTTACCGGGTTTGCCTCCAGAAAGGAGGTAGAATTTAGTATCGAACTAGCACCAAGGATAGCACTATATCTAAAGCCTCTTATCGAATGGCCCCAGCGAGCTTCAAGAATTAAGAAGCAACTCTAAGAGCTTTTAGATAAAGGCTTTATCCGACCGAGTCATTCTCCCTGGGGAGCTCCAATCCTGTTGTGAAAAGAAGGATGGATCACTAAGATTGTATGATTATAGGGAGCTAATAAGAGTTACAGTGAAGAGTAAGTACCCCACTACCCCGGATAATGACCTTTTTGATCAGTTAAAAGGAGCGGCAGTGTTCTCCAAAATGGATTTGAGGTCCGGGTATCATCAGGTAGAGTGGTTGCCAAGATGTGGCTAAAACTGCCTTCGTACAAGATATGGGCATTATGAATTTGTAGTGATGCCTTTTAGCTTGACTAATGCCCCAGCAGTTTTTATGGACTGATGAACAGGGTATTCCATGAGTATTTGGATCGTTTATTGTTGTCTTCATTGATGACATCCTGATTTACTCAAAGTCAAGGAAGAACATGAGAACACTTGAGATTAGTATTGCAGCGACTGAGACAAAGAAGTTGTGTGCTAAATTCCTAAGTTTGAGTTTTGGCTTAATCAAGTGCTATTCCTGGGTCATATCGTGTCGAAGGAAGGGATGTCGTAGATCCGAGTAAATGCAGGCATTCCTTGAATGGCAGAAGCCAGAACAGTGAAAAAAATCAGGAGTTTCTTAGGTTTAGCAGGTTACTACCGGTATTTGTAGCGGATTCGCCCAGTTGGCTAAACCGTTGACAGCTCTTACCAACAGAAAACTCCTTTTGTCTGGTCAGCAGCATGTGAAGAAAGCTTCCAAGAGTTGAAGAAGAGGTTAACAACGGCTCCTGTATTAGTGTTACCACAGGAGTGTAGATTATGACATTTTTTACAGATGCCTCTTGCAGAACTTGGCGCCGGTGCTGATGCAGTTAGGTAGGGTTATAGCTTATGCTTCCGCAATTGAAAGAGTACGAGACCAGATACCCTACGCAGGACTTAGAGTTGGCAGCCATGGTCTTTGCCTTAATTTGGAGGCATTACCTTTATGGTGTGAAGAGTATATCTACACCTATCATAAGAGTTTAAAGTACTTCTTCACTCAAAAGGAGTTGAATAGTGAGCAGAGAAGGTGGTTAGAATTGGTTAAGGATTTGAATGTGAGATCAAGTATAACCGGGAAAAGCCAATGTAGTAACAGTGCCTGAGTAGAAAAGCTTATTTTTCGGCTACCAAGCAGAAAGAGTTATAGAAGATTGTCTAAGAACAGCGTTGAAGTGGTTCTGGAAGAGTTGCCGGTCTAGAGGTAAAATTCTTTACTGAGGAAATCAAAGAAAAGCAAGTGGCTGATGATTGGTGTCAGAAAACAGTTCAGCAAGTGCTTGAGGGCAAGACATCCGAGTTCTTTGTGGAGATGGTGGTTCTCGATTTTAAGCATCGGTTGTGCATTCCTCCGAATGAGGAGTTGAAACAGAAAATTCTTATGGAGGTCATGACACACCATACACCGCTCATCCGGGAGGCAGCTAAGATGTATCAAGATGTAAAGAAAGGCTATTGGTGGTCAGGTATGAAAAAGACCTTGCAGAGTTTGCAGCTAAATGTCTAACTTGTTAGCAAGTGAAGCGGAACACCAACGGCCGTCAGGTTGCTTCAACCATTAGTATTCCAAAGTGGAAATGGGAGAGCATTTTGATGGATTTATCATGGGTCCTCCCAGAGTACGAAAAGGTGTTAATGCTATATGGGTGATTTGTGGATAGATTACCAATTAGCCCATTTTCTTCCTGTAAAGGAGACACACCAATGCAGATCAGTTGGCTCAGATTTACTCAAGGATATAGTCAATTGCAGTGTGTGCCAAGACAATAGTGCAATAGAGATTCCAGATTTGTCTCAGCCTCTGGATGAGTTTACAGAGGAGTTTGGGTACCCGTTTAGCTTCAGTACTGCCTATCATCCTCAACGGATGGCCAAACCAAGAGAACGAATCAGGTGCTCGGGGATATGTTAAGACCCTGTTGCATGGATTATAGAGTATCCTGGCATGAATGTTACCCTTAGTGGAATTTGCCTACAACAATATTTATCAGTCTATAATTAGAATGGCGCCTTACGAGGCTCTATATGGTAGACGGTGTAGGTCCTGCTCCATTGGGATGAAGTAGGCAAAAAAGATGAGTTGAGTACCGCTCTTGGGCCAGAGTGACTCAGAACTGGTAGAAGATTGTGAGGTTAATCAGAAATAGAATGAACAAGCCCAGGATTGACAGAAGAGTTATGCCAACTTGAAGAGGAAATAGGTGGAATTCCAAGTGGGCGACAAAGTGTTTTTGAAAGTTTCCCCTTACAAGCAGTAATGCGCTTCGGAAGCAAAGGGAAGTTAGCACCGAGATATGTAGGTCCATTTGAGGTACTACAACGAGTGGGGTGTGCCTATATTTGGCACTACCACCTAGCATGCAGGGTGCATGATGTCTTCCATGTCTCGATGCTACGAAATATGTAAGTGATCCCCTCCACATCCTGAGTGTAGAGGACGTTGAAGTAACCGAGAGTCTAGTTATGAAGACATCAGTTCAGATTTTAGATCAGAGGTTAAAAGCTTCGGAACAAGAGTGTTTCGTTAGTGATATCCTTGGAGGAATCACAAAGTGGAAGAGGCCACTTGGGAAGTAGAACGGGACATGCAGAATCGCTTTCTAGAGTTATTTGTATGAATTTCGGGGATAAATTCTTTTAGGGGGGAAGAATTGTAATGCCCCACTTGAGGTACGTAGCTAACGTTTCTTCTTTGCTCTTATTGAGTTGGTTTATTAGTATTATGTTTGGTTGACCTTTGTTTGAGTGGGTGTTGAATACTTGCCTTGAAATGTGTTGAAATAGAAGAAGTTAGTGTTCCATGCTTCGCTGGGGCAAAGAAGAATCTTCGCCGCGGCGAAGAGTGTTGAAGCATGGGAAGCTGCTGGACAGTTTCGCCGCGGCGACAGAAGCTTCCTCGCCGCGGCGACGTTCCAACCAAAATGTTTGTTAAGTTTTTGATATTTTCTTCCCTAAGGGCAATTTGACCATCTACCCCTAATTACAGGAAAGGTGGAGTAAAATGTAGAAATTTTCATAGAAATATGTTTGTTATGGGGGTGTGTTTGTAATGAATCAAAGGATATAGATAGAATTCCCAAAGAAGAGTAGGGAAAAATGGGAATGCTTGTGTATAAATTTCATTAAAAGGAATTAAGTCATTGCAAACCCTTCATTCTTCTTCTCCATCGCCACTCTCCCTCTCTTGCTTCTCTCCATTTCTCTTTCTTTTGTTCAAGGAGTTTTAAGGGCTTTTGGAGTGATTTGGGGTAGAAAATCACCTAAAGGCATCCTAAGGTAAGGATCTTGCTTTGGTTGTGAAGCTTTGTGAGTTTTTTGAATATATTTGAATATTGAGGGTTTTTTGTTCATGTGTTTAAGAGTAGAGAGAAAGTCAAGCAACCAAGTGAAAGGAAGAGCTAGTGAAATCTCTCCATAACAGGTAGTAATCCCAACCCAAGTTGGATTTGAGAATTTTCTTGATTAGGGTTTTTGGATACAATTATGTAGGTATGTTATACATGTTATATGCCATGTTATTGAGTCTTAAATAGAGATTTCTAGTGCTTTGGATTGTTTATACCTTTTCAAATTAGAAGTGAGCTGTGTTTTTGAAGGTAGTTTGAGATGGAATTGAAGGATATTGAGGAATCCTTTTTGGAAGTGTCTTTCTTTGGCAGGATTTATGGCTATGTGAGGGGGTTTCTCCCCATTTTGGATGGTTAGAGAAAGACTTAGAATTATTGTTATAGTAGAGTTTTATTATGCACTTGAGTTGTTTGATGAAATGCCTAATAGAGGTTTGAGTATGAGTAGTGAACCTTAATTCTTGCAACATTGCATATTGGCATTTCATAAGTGCATTAGTGGAGATGAACCATCCATAGGCATTAATTGTGCATTGAGAAGTGACCTAAGAAAGAGTAGGAAACTTTGTGTATGCACTTGCCCATTTTCTATTGTTATTATGCATGCATTGTACTAGTTTACAGCAGTTGTTACAATAGATTCACTCGCGGTCGGGACAGTTAACTTTTTCATCAGCGATTTTGCAAGTGCAAATTCTCCAACTGTTAGTGGGTTTAGCCCGGACTCACCAAAAAAGATATGGTTGCAGTATCAACTCAGAAGCACATCCCAAGTCTGTTTCAGCGAGGGGAAGGGAGTACCTCTCTGTATAGCCTCTACTTCGGCCCAAAGAATGTTGGTCCTCAGGTTAGACTCTGCTAGCACTACTCGCCAATCTCTCTGCTCTAATGGGATGGCTAACACCCTCTGGGTAGCTGCGTCCAAGCCGTCCCCGCTCTGCCCAGGACGATTAAAATCAAGCTCTGCAAACAAAAAACATAATCAAGATTTAGTATCAAAAGTACGAAAGAAACAACTAAGTTCTCACCAGTAGCTCGCCAGCCGATCGGGATCTCGCCCTGGCCTTTCTCTCCAAATATAGCTTGACCCCTCAGGTAGAAATATCAGTCCTTCCAGTTCTTATCACTGGACCGTAGATCGGTCACCAAGTGAGACCGATCATGCCTCAAGTTCAACAAGTAACGACCCTTCTCTTTATCATTCTCTTTCAAGAAGTACGAGTACAACAGCTCGTGCAGCCTGAACCTCACTTGGTTCCGAACACAGAGGTCTTCCAAAGCCATTAGTAGTCTCCAAGCATTCGGCATAAGCTGAGACGGGGCAATCATGAAGTGGTTGAGTACTTCCCACATGAGGCGAGGGACGGGTAGCCTCAACCCATCGTCAAACCACTTCTCATAAACACTGATCCAGCCTTTTGCCTCCCAGTCAACCCGCTCATACGACCGTGGCATCCGGATGTCAACCGAACTTGGATTGTGATACAAGGTCCGGATGCGCCACACATTACTATCTTTCATCACGGGCGGATAGTCTCTAGTAAAAATCCCGCTGCCCTGTTGGCTTGGCACCTCCCTGGAGCCACTATCGGAAGAGGACGGACTACCAACTCCTTCGTTGTCTTCCTCACTTCCCCCATGCCTACCTGAACCACTCGGACCGGGAGTACTCGTACCTGGGGCAGCTACACTAACTTCGGTTGGCACCCCAATCGGGACGCCCTCTTCAGGCATCATCACTATGGTGGGGGCATGCTCATACTCATCTCTAGCATCCACCCCAACCTCACTCGAGCTTGCTGATTCGGTGTCTGACATGACGGACCAATCGCCCAGCCTGACCGACCGACTCCGCATTAGCTTACGAGTTCCCAAAAAACTGTTAAAGAACCACTCGCCCTGAGTGGGCGACTGACCAAATGAAGATACTCCATACAGGAATCAATTGCCCTTCAACAGCGGTCGACCTACCCGATAACAAGATCGCTCCTAAACCTTGATCGACCCCTCCAACCGACTGACCCCGACCTCGATTCAAGACTTTCCTCGCTCAAACCAAGTGACCGACTGACCTTCAGATTCAGCACTAAGCCTACTCGCCCCTGCTCACCGATGCACTCACACAATATTACCCGTTCGGTCTAGATGACCGACCGACTATTCAATCCACTCTACTCTTTTACCACTCGGTAAGACAGACCGACCAAACCAATACCAAACATGACTTCGTCTTCCCAATCCTGTCCAAAAAACCCAGAAAATACTCAAAACTGCCGGATTCTTCCCGAATATCCACCGGAAAATCCAAATCTATGCCTATTCTCCAAATCCTAATACCAAAACACTTGGAAGTCCAGTTAACACCCACTCAAAAGTTCAAAAAACCTTCATTCTACCTCCCAAAGTTTCAACAAACAACCAAAAACAAAGCAGAAAATCAGTTTAAAGAGAAAAAATATTTACCTTGGAAGAGTGCAGAAAAAGACCACCGTCGCTCAAGAAACTGGGACAAAAAAGAAGAAAGAGGAGAGAAAAATTTTTTTTGGATGAAAACACAAAATAGATGTGAATGGAAGATGAACAGTCTGTTCCTCAGTTTTGTAAAGAAAATGCGAACACGTGGCAGTTGTGATTGGCCGGTTGTCAAGGGTCTCTTCGTTTTCCCGCTCTCAAAATGATAGATCGATCGCCACCATACACGTGGCAGCAATCCGGATCACCTGGGAAACCGTAGCTCTGTATGGAAGCCATGGCTCGATCGCCCAACTCTCCCGGCCAACTCAGCTTGTACCTCCTGAAATGAGCCTGATGCGCGTGCGATCTTCGCACCCCAACAAGCCCACTTGGTCACTCAATCCACCCGATCGACTCAGCGTTTCATTCCAAGAGTCCTCCCAAGCGTCCTATGCTCGGTCGGCCTGGAAGGCCTGGTCGATCGGTCTATCAACTTGGAATAGCCTGGGTTGAGCCCTCGTCAGAACAAACCTGGAAGCCTCGTCCATTCATCCGTCCGTAGCGAACGAGTGGACAACTTGTAGTTGAGGTTCCTCACCCACTCGATCGTCCCAGCATCCCAACCGAGTGAAGCTTCTTAGAAAACTTCTTGAACTTGTCCGAGCTAGCATGACGAGTGAATACCCATCTAACACAATTCCCTTGCTAGTCGGACGGATGTACCGAACGACTACATCTAGTTATCTGCTCTTCCGCTCGTCGAACCGATTAGGCACACCGCGATGATGGCATACTCTGGGTCAAGAGTGGATGCCAAACAACGTCCAATCAAGGATCACCTACAACGGTCAGATCGTTCACTCCAATGATCGTTCATCCATGAAGGAAGACCGAGCTCGCCTCGAGCGCAACCTACTCTCTAACTTAAGATACTCTCAACTCAGAGAGTAGGGGACAAACTGTTAGGGCCAAAAATCGTCCTTGGGCGAAATAGGGAAACATGACCACCAGTGAAGAAAAGACCGAGCCCAGTCCTAAAAGCCAGATTTTGCCCTGTTGATATGAGATACAGCCGACCCAAACCATCTGGGCATAGGCCTCCCAGTTCCAGCTCACCTCTTAAGCCAATAGGCGATTTCAGAGCCCACGGCCCCTATTGATCACTTTCCTATTCCCGTTCAATCTTTTATTCGAAGTCACTTTCCTGTTCCTAATCACTTCCCTATTCGAAAGTTACTTTCCTGATCAAAATCACTTTCCTATCCGGACACTGGAAAGACGGCTTACCACGACCCTAATTCTTCTAGGGTTTGCATTAGAGTCACCTTAGGACTCCTACTTCTACCAGGATTGGGAGACCAGACAGTCACTATATAAACAGAGGCCAGCCCTCTCACAAGGGAGATTACATTATATCTTCACACTCGAAGCTCTTACATGAGAGCTTTACATCACCGCCGTAGTCACAGTCTCCGACTAGACTTCTGATAACGTCTGTACTCCCTAGCCCTCACTATACTAGCCTCTTTAAGCCTTGCTGACTTGAGCATCGGAGTGCCTACGGCAAACACCACCCCGGTGTTTTTCGTTCACTTCACGCTTGTTTCTCTACGTGTGCAGGTGCAGCGGATTGCTAGTGGCCTCAACCTCACGGGATCAGACCCCCCTTCTGTACAGGTAGATTTTTACATCTACAGTTACCTTATAAATATAATAACGGTCATGGTCCACTGAATGAATCGTAAAAACAATATGTTTAGCATAGACGTAAACATTCTACACCTTATATGTTTCATACTGACGTAAAAGAACTATATGTTTAATATAAATATAATAATGGTCATGGTCCACTGAATGAATCGTAAACCCCATATGTTTAGCATAGACGTAAACATTCTACACCTTATATGTTTCATACTAAAGTAAAAGAACTATATGTTTAAAATAAATATAATAATGGTCATGGTCCACTGAATGAATCGTAAACCCCATATGTTTAGCATAGACGTAAACATTCTACACCTTATATGTTTCATACTAATGTAAAAGAACTATATGTTTAACATAAATATAATAATGGTCATGGTCCACTGAACAAATCGTAAACCCTATATGTTTAGCATAACGTTAATTGCTTAACCGATGCTCTGAAATACAATAAATAATATCTAAATACATAGAGCGATCCTTTGTATTTACACAGTCGCTTAAGAGATCCGTCTATATCGCTTAAGCAATTCTTTGCTTTTACTCCGGTCGCTTAAGCTATCCGTCTGTATCACTTAAGCGATTCTTCGCTTTTACTCCTGGTCGCTTAAGCGATTGGTAATCGCTTAAGCGATCTAGTCCGTAGCAGAAGCCCAGATCTATGATCGCTTAAGCGATCCATTTGTATCGCTTAAGTGATTTTCGTAAAAGACTCTTGGTCGCTTAAGCGATCTTGTCCTAGGCAGAATGAATCTACCTAGATCTATGATCGCTTAAGCGATCAATTTGTATCGCTTAAGCGATTTTTGTAAAACTCTTGGTCGTTTAAGCGATTTGAGATCGCTTAACCGATCTTGCCCGAGTCAAAATGAATATCTGCCCAGATCTATGATCACTTAAGCAATCATATGTATCGCTTAAGTGATTCTTCCTAAAAGAGACTTTGTTGCTTAAGCGATTCGGGATCGCGTAAGCAATATTTTTCGAGACAGAAGGAACATCTGCCCATATGGGTAATCGTTTAACCGATATTATGTATCGCTTAAGTGATGCTTCGTGATAGACTCTTGGTTGCTTAAGCGATTTGAGATCGCTTAAGCGATCATTTCTGGAAAAGTCTTGGTCGTTTAAGAGATATATGTGGTCGGTCATATACGTAATTGTTTGGTGAGAAGTTCACTCAGTCTATCTCTTTCGGTAAAACTCCATATAAGCATGACACCTACAGTATCAGCCCCACAACCCAAGTATCAACATCAACATCAACATCACATAAACTACAAAATTCAAAGTCCAACTTTCATACCTTTTAATTGGGTTTTGGTCACTCAAAACGGATCCATCTGCCTATGGAAGCAGTCGATAGCCCAGTGCTCTTGACAGTCTCTCATTGTTTCATCATTCAAGTCATTCATCGGGGTGTTGGTCATGTCGAACCGAATAAATTTAAGGGCATATGCCCCACATTCAGCACTACAATAGGAAGAAGTCATTAGCATTAGAATAAACTTATAGAACAATTGTATTATGTAAGTTAGTTTGTTACAAAATTTACCTTGACTCATTTATTGGGACGGTGGAGCGCTTAAGTGGCCACTTTCCAGTTAGTACTTGATCACCCAAGTGCCCAAATATCCCGCTGTCATGCAACAGCTGCATGAACAACCTGGACAGTGGCTCCAACTTGACCTCCAACTGCTTGTCTCGACAAATAGTTGGGTTGCAATCAAGGATCTTCAGCAACCCCTCCCCTAGATGCGCGACGGCTGCTATCCAGTGCATCTGTTTGACGAGTATGATGTAGTAGACTCTTTTAACAATTGCCCAACCGTGGCCATATTTGGGCTTTTCCCCCCGTAGATACTGCGTAATCCTGTCATGAAACTTAAAATCATCAGGGATGCAGTCTAACTATTCTAGGGCCAATCTTTTTCGCTTCACTGCTCCTTTTGCTGCACCTCTAGCAACGACATTTTTAATTAAAGTGCGATATGTTGAAACAAGCGTTTGGCCAAACGCCACATCGGTGATGGCACAGTCGGGATATAATAGATCACCATCACTAGTTTGTCGTAGCCTCATCAGTGCCAATATCTTATCGATGTGCTACATCAAATAAAAACAACAACATAAGTATGGAAAACATAGGCAAAAATAAGGAAAATTAAGCGAAAATAACTCACCGAGTCCTTAAGCCACGTGCCCATCGTCAACAACTTTTCAAACCGTCTGTACAGCTATATAGTTTAATAGAACAAAAAATGTCAATTTTGACCAAGTGTGTTATCCTGGTGATGAGACTATAATTTAAAGAACTTCATGGTACTAGAAATTTAGAAATCAAATAAAAAGAAATTTGAAATATCGAAAAAGTGAAGTACTGTTAAAATCATTTGTATTGTCATGGGAACATGCTAATGCAGTTCACATGTACTAAGACTTATGCAATTTCCNTTTACAAAATGATCAAGTGGCCTTTATATAGGCTTTACAAAAATTAGGGATTTACCCTAGCAAATATTACACAATGAAAACATTAAAATATTACATTCAAATACTTAAACAAAAGTCCACCACACATGTTCAAATTAAGCCATAACCATTTAATGACCAAGTGGGCAACTTTCCCCTAATTTAAGGACCCTTGTCCTTAACAACAATTTTTAGGGTTTTGCCTCCAAAATTTGAATCAAATGACACCCAAAACTTGGGCTTGGGCCAATGGAACTTGCTCCCACTTCTTGTACACGTTTTAGGTCATAAAAATGGGCTTGAGCCGTGCCTTGGAACCTTAAGACCTCTTGGAAAATTTTGTGAACTTCCTTGAGTGCTTGGGATGCTTGGGCCGAATGTTGATCTTCATGTTGCCCTTGAGTCTTCAATGAAATCCCTAGCAATTGTGATTGGCATGATGGGTTAGGATTCTCATCACAATAGTCTTGTACCTTTTACAGGTGATCCTGATGTTCCTGCTGCTGTTCCTGAGACCCCTATCACTGAAGGTCCTGTGCTCGATTCATCCAATGCCACGGTCTTGTCTCAAGCTGATCAGTTTCCCATTGCTATTCGTAAAGGTATGCGATCTACACGCAATCCTCATGCCATCTACAATTTTTTGAGTTATCATCGTTTATATCCTTCATATTATGCCTTTGAATCCACCATTTCTTCTGTTTCTATTCCTTGCACTATTCATGAGGCACTTTCTCACCCCCGGTGGCGACAAGCAATGGTTGAAGAAATGTTTGCTTTGCATCATAATCATACTTAGGAGTTAGTTTCCTTACCGCCAGGCCATTTGATTGTTGGTTGTCGATGGATTTACACTGTAAAGGTTGGTCCAGATGGTAAGGTTGATCGGTTGGTTGCCAAGAGATACACTCAGATCTATGGGACATATTATTTTGATACTTTTTCTCCTGTTGCTAAGATGTCTTCCATCCAGTTGTTCTTTGCTATGGCTGTCATTCGACACTGGCCTATGCATCAATTGGATATTAAGAATGCTTTTCTTCATGGTGAACTTCAGGAAGATATTTATATGGAGCAACCTCCTGGTTTTGTTGCTTAGGGGGAGTCTGGTTTGGTATGTAAACTTCGTCGTTCTCTATATGGCCTAAAACAGTCTCCTCGTGCTTGGTTTGGATGATTTAGTATAGTTATCCAAGAGTTTGGTATGATTCAATGTGAGTCTGATCACTCTGTTTTCTATAGACATACATCTTCAGGGCAATGTATCTATCTGGTTGTCTATATTGTTATTATAGGAAGTGATCAAGATAACATTAGATAGTTAAAGCAACACTTGTTCAAACACTTTCAGACGAAAGACTTAGGGCTACTCAAATACTTTCTTGGCATAGAAGTCGCTTAGTCCAAATCTGGTATTGTTATTTCTCAGAGGAAGTATGTATTGGATATTTTAGAGGAAACAGGGATGTCAGATTGCAGACCAATTGACTCTCCTATATATCCTAATTTAAAACTTTCACCTGGATAAGGGGAGCCTCTTGCTGATCCTGGAAGGTATCGAAGACTTGTTGGAAAACTTGACTATCTTACTATCACACGACCTGATATTTCCTTTTCTGTCAATGTTGTATGTCAGTTCCTTCAAACTCCATGTGATAGTCATTGTGATGCAGTTGTCTGGATTTTAAGGTATATCAAGGGAGCACCTGGTAGAGGCTTAATGTATGAAAATAAGGGCCATTCACATATTGTTGGATATTCAGATGCTGATTGGGCACGTTCTTCATCTGATAGACGTTTTACCTCAGGTTTTTATGTTCTTGTTGGAGGAAACCTAGTTTCATGGAAAAGTAAGAAACAAGCGGTTGTTACAAGGTCAAGTGCTGAAGTAGAGTATCGTATTATGGCTTTAGCCACTGGTGAGCTTGTTTGGTTAAAACAACTAATTCAAGAGTTGAGATTTGTCGAAGTATCACAAATGAAGTTACTCTACGATAATCAGGCTGCCCTTCATATTGCTTCAAATCCAGTGTTTCATGAGAGGACTAAACACATAGAAATTGATTGTCACTTTCTTCGAGAGAAAGTTCTATTAGGGTGTATTGCAACTAGTTATGTCAGTTCCAACGACCAGTTAGCAGACATCCTAACTAAGTCTCTCAAGGGTTCTCGTGTTGATTTTGTTTGTAACAAGCTTGGTGCATATGACTTATACGCTCCAGCTTGAGGGGGAGTGTTGAAGTGTAAAACATTGCAAAATAGGAAATAGGATTATTCTCATTAAAGACTATCTTCTATATTAGGTTAGGATCAAAGCTATTAAGAATTAGATCAGTTATAATAGGAATGTAACAATTTACTTCCTATATTAACTTTTTGTTTTTTGCTATAAATTCCTTGTACATTTCATTGTGAAATATGTAATAAAACAAAGTATTTCTTCACACAATGCTTCATCATTTACCAGGACACTTAATTCTGAAGCTTATGGAAATATTGCTTTTACTTTTATGATCTCTACAAGAGTTGGGGAAGTGCTTTTGATTTTCATGGCTGTTGATACTATGAGCTTTATGAAATTCTCGACTAACCAATTTTTCACTCTTCACCCTAACGGAATTTTTACTATTGGGCTTCGAATTTTTTTCTTAACCTAACATTGTGAGAAAGATGTTGATCTTTTTCTTTTAATCTTATATGGGGTTTTACTAATTTCAAACTTGAGGCTGTAGGAAAGAAGGCAGAAGAGTAGAAAGTACACTTTAACGGTTTGGTCAAAGTCCCAAAGAAGATTTTGAATTGGGACTCTCAATTTTTTGTCTACGAGGCCGAGGAGACTGATATTTTTACCTCAGAAGCAAGTAAGACTTCGATCTTTGTCCAAATATGGAGCGTTTCATAGCCCAGCTAGCGAACTAACCTTATATTCTCTTTGTTTTGCAGTAAACGTCAAGTAGAACTTCCTCCCTAAAACAAGCTTAGCGTGGCTTCAGCATTTTAGCGATCTCCCCGGAAGTGAGTACGATGTTACTGAGCTCATCACGCTCTCTTGGTTGAAAGCGTGTCGCTTCTGTGCTGACTCAAGAAGTTTTGCACCATTTTTTAGGAAGGTAAGAACTTGGTAGCTTACTGTTTGCAATCTTTTCTTGTTAGGTCGATAATCAGCTTGTTTTTTCTTTACAGACATGTGGGTTGAAAAACCAAAAGGCTTGAAGAAGAAAGCCCTAGCCCACGGGGTTACCAAGAACTTGTCGATCATCTCGACGAAGAAGTAACTCATGGACACTGCTAGGGCAGCTAGGTAAGGTACCTCGTACCTAGCTCTCAAGCACAGCGGCAGTGAACTTGGGGAAGACCCAAGTGCAAAGAAGCCTAAAACTATTTCCAAGGCAGTCGAGCAGAAAAGCGCCCCCGAGCCCCCCAAGGGCTTGGTGAAGAAAACCCCTGAGCAAGTTGGAGGCTTGGGGAAGAATAAGATGTATGAGCAGTAAGAGGGCTCGGGCAAGAAGAAGTCGATTGAGCAGCAGGGAGGCTCAGGAAAGTAGAAGGTTACCAAGCGACAAGGAGGCTCTGGTAAAAAAAAAAAAAAAAATTTCGGGCTAGTTGTTAGCTCGAAAGATACCTTGGTAGAGGGAAAGCGAATAAGGCAGCTCAAGCTGCGCTCGATGCACTGATTGATGGGCTCCTATAGCACATAGGCGTTGGAGCCTAAGCAGCCAGGAGGCCATTTTGTCGTTGACCTACGAGATGCTCAGGACTGCCCCTCCTCACAAGCAGCTTGCTCGCGCCTACAGCTATGTCACCAAGGTATTTGTAGTTCACCTTTCTTACCTTGTTCAGAAATTTTCTCCTTTACTTTTATCTGACTACTTCTTCCTTTTTAGGCTTGCGTGGCAACCAAGCTTCTCCTTGATGAGAGTTATCTCACCTTGGAAAGTAATCATGTAGTGTGCCAAGAAGTGGAGAAGCTGAAGGAGGACACCTTGGTGAGGGCCATCGTGGCGAAAAAGGAGAGAGGATCACAGCGGGCTGAGCTTGAGCAGTTGAGAGAACAAACTGAGGCCTTCAAAGTCAAGGAGTGAGAGTTTCTTGACAAACTCAAGGTGATTGGGGCCACCCAAACAAAGGCTGAGGCAGACTTGGCCAATGCCGAGAAGAGTTTGGCATAGCAATGGGGTGCCAATAACAAGCTAAATTCCAAGCTCGCCATGGCTCAAAAGGATGCCTCGGATTAGGAAGCCTAGTATGTAGAGGCTTCAAGCCAAATCTTCAAAGAGAGGGAAGATCGTAAAGAGGTCGAGTCAGTGGCTGTTTGACTCAAAATCGATGTCAAGGAGCTGAGGTCGCAAGTCAAGAGCCACGCTTGGGATACCTCGGTCTACCTTGTCCAGCAGTTGTGGGAAGCCCATCCTTCGCTTGACTTTTCCTTCCTTCCTGCGATCTATCGAAAGGAGATTGAGAGGATGAAAGCTAAAGCACAAGGCTTGGAATTCATTCATTTAGATAGCTCCAAGTCCAAGAGCAAGGATGGGGATAGCATATAGTATTCGGCTTTGCCCCAAGTTATGTATAGCTCACTTCTTTAGGAACTTTTCGAATAAATAAGAAAATCTTTTGTACGACAAGGTCGAGTTTGGACCAATTGTCCGTCTTGAGTTTTAGTCGTCGATTTATGATCAATTTTTTTTCGACGTGTTTTACTCGAGCATTTCCTGAGTTTTAACTTCATCGATTCGGGGAATTTCTCCTTTGATGAGTTGAATTTTGGTGTGGCTTACAAAGCTAAGCTGCCTTTTTTTGAACTCTTGACTTTGAGTTTTTTGGATGTGATTACTTAGGTCGTGATTTTGAAATAACAAATAAATAATAATAAACAAAGACGAAAGTTATGAATAATACCTCTTTATTGATAAGTGAAATTTGGCCATAAGAAACCTTACATTGGTTAAGAGAAATAAGATAAAACAGAATTGAAACTCGAGCTGCCCTTCGCAAATGCTCGGCATTCTATGCTCGCAGTATGGCTTCACCATTGAGGTGTTCCAAGTGGAAAGTTCCTAGTGCAAGCTTTTCAGAGATCTTGAAAGGACCTTCCCATTTGGGCCCAAGTGCCCCCAAGTTCAAGTTTTGTGTGCTTGAGACAACCTTTTTGAGAACTAGATCACCTAACTCAAAGTCTCGGTTCTTGACCTTGGAGTTGAAGTACCTTTTGGCTTGTTGTTGATAAGAAGCAACCCTTAGTTAAGACTTAGCCTGGTGCTCTTCGATTAGATCCAACTTTAGATGGAGAAGATCTTCGTTTGTTTCTTCTTGACGGTGTGCTTGATTACTTTATTAACAACTTCTACTTGACCATTGGCTTGGGGTCAGTAGATAGTGGAGGACCTTTTCTTGATTCCGAGCCTTTCACAAAACGTTGGAAGTCTTCACATTCAAACTGTTTCCCATTGTCAGTTATGATGGTGTGGAGAACTCTGAATATACAAATAATGTTCGAAGTGATGGTGGCTAAAGGCTCAACTTCTGCCCACTTGGTGAAGTAATCAACTGCGACCACTATGAACTTGACGCCCCATTTTCTTTAAGGCAATGGGTCTATCAGATCGATCCCCCAGATCGGGAATGGCCATGGACTTGTCAAAGTGGTTAACTCTTGGGGTGGAGCTCACAGAATATCTGCGAACCTCTGACATTTGTCGCACTTTTGTACGAAATTAGCTGCATCGTTGAAGACTATCGGCCAATAATATCCCTGGCAGAGTACTTTATCTGCTAAGGATTTGCCCCTGGCCTGATTTCCACAGATACCCTCGTGGATTTCCTTCAAAACATACTCCACGTCTTCGTAATCAACACATCACAAGAGTAGGGAATTAGAACCTCGCTTATACAACCTATCATTGATAAGCGTATACCGAACTGATTTTGCTCAAAGGGTTTTGGTTTCGTTTCTTCCCTCAGGCATTGTTTCGTCTCTTAGGTACGCGGTTATTGAATCCATCCAATTGTACCTTTGCCCTATCACTAAAATTTATTTTTGTGACACGAGGATGCTTGGACTTGGAAGGAATTTAACAGGAATGGAATCAATCACTTCTTTGCTCATTGCTAAAGCTAGGCGAGCTAAAGCATCAGCCATTGAATTCTTCTCCTTGGGGATTTGTAGAATTGTATAAGTCTTGAATTGTTTGAGTTTGGATTTTATCTTTCAGAGATAGGACGCCATTCTATCATCTTTTACCTGATACTCTCTAAAAATTTGGTGGACCACGAGTTGAGAGTCACTGTACCCATTTCTTTGGGGAGGTGGATCCCTACGAGCATGGCTTCATACTCTACCTCATTATTCAAGGCAGCAAATGTTAGGAAACGATCATCCATGGCAGCGGAAAACAAAAATTATTTACATCATAGATCGTTCCTTAGAACCAAGGTCAGGGCACAAATTTACAGTGTATACATTATATTAGAATCTATAGAAAAATCAGTTTAGAGTTTAACAAATCATACGCACGTTTGGAGGCTCTTCCAACTTGTCTCTGAACGGATTTCACTACCAATCCAAGAGTAGGATCGAACCAATGAAGTCCACACGAAGATAACCCCAATGAACTAAAGAGGGATTTGCTAGATCTTCTTTAGCCTTAAGAACCAAGAAGAAGTCAAAAGATATTTGATTTAAGCAAAACAGCAATCTGCGCGTGGGAGAGAAGGGGGCTGGAGTTTTTGCTTTGTGAATGAAAATGAATTCTATTTTTTTTTTTAATTATTTCACGAAGTGTTGCACTTATATAGTGCACACTATGCCCCATTCCATCATGGAATGGGCTTGGGCACCAACCCAAACAACTCCTATGTCCAAACAGCCCCATTTAGATATTTTAATAATTATTATTGTTATTTCAATTAAATTCAATTAATATATATATTTCATATATTAACATTTAACAATAACAATAATTCATTTAAATATATACGAATACATATTTAAATATAATTTCACTTATTTAATTTTATTAACAAATTAAATAAAGCCTACGACCTCAGCAAATTTAATTGCACTGTAAAATTACCAAAATACCATTTCGCCTAAAAAGATGAAAACGCCCTTCTTATAAACTGGCTCTTAAATTATCTTCTATGTGTGTGACCTGTAGGCTCCTTATCATACCGGCAGTGTGTAGTATCGCGATTAACACCAATTAATCGTCTCACTACACACATACCAAGATTGACCCCTAGTAAGGCATCATGGCCACCCGATAGATTCGGATTCAACGAAGCAGCTACCTATCAACGATATGGTAACCATACAATCCAATCCTTTCATCATCCGTATCTCAATGAGACCAAGGCATAGAAATAGTGTCAACCTCAGTTACTCTCGATATGTATGACTCAGTTACTAGACCAATGACCGGAATTATAAACCGGATAGAGCAACAACTCAATCCCACTATGGCCATAGTTTTAGTGTCATTGCCATTTACTGAATTGCGTCGTGAGATAACTTCCCCCCTACCCGGGAGTGATGAATCCTCTGTCGATCCACCATAGTCTTGATACACTCCTTGATGCAGCCAATCACTACCGTATTAATAGCTCTGAATAGAACTGCGTTGGGCTAGTGTCAAACTACACCAATCGGTGCACAAGGTGCTCCAGTGATCTCAAGTCTAAGGATCACATGCACCACCATTCGTTAGAGGATTTGTTCCATAGACACTGGGGTTACCATCCATATGGAATCCTCTAATGGGTCAGTCTAGTGAACTTGCCTATAGGAAGCACCCATGTGTTACACCAGGTTGTTACCAAACAACCTTGACAAGTGAAATCAGTCACTGCCTTTTCGACAGGGTCGTTCAACACTATGATAGTCTTACCGTATTATCTGTGCCCTTACTTCAGAATAATACTGGAGCTACAGACGTTTCTAGAATGGCAACCATATGTGCTCATAAGGTTCTCACTATCAAGATTTGAAACACTTGATACCCTTGTCACTATTCTACCATTCTAAGGACATATATCAATATATACAATGATGATTTACGCAATATAGAATAAAATGCCTTTTATTGATCAATGAACATTCTTACAAAGAGTCAATTCTACAATAATTGATTGGCTCTAGGGCACCTGCTCTAACAGCAAACCCAAACCTAACTGTAACTCAGATTGGATTCCCTTCAAGACTTTAAAGCAAGAGCCCAGTTATCACCCCCTTCTCATTCATGGACCCATCCACGTACAAGTCCACTGCTACAAACTGTCAAGCTTTGGCTCTACTGGCTTGCTTTCTACCGAGGTGTTCACTTTTGGCAGGCTTATCTCCCCCTCGGGTTGGTATGAGAATTCTGAGATGAAATCAGCCAAAGCCTGTCCCTTGATCGCAGTCCTTGGGATATACTTGATGTTATGCTAACTCATCTCCATAGTCCACTGGATTAACCTACCTAATGCCTCAAGCTTCTACATTATCTTTTTTAGTGGAAAATTTGTCAGCACATGTATGGTGTGTGCCTGAAAATAGGGTCATAAATTCTGAGCGGCTATGATGAGTGCATAGGCGAGCTTCTCCATCTCTAGATACCTTGTCTTGGTGTCGAGCAACCACTTGCTCACAACATAGACTGGCCACTACACTCCCCCTTCTTTGCGTACCAAATTCGCACTAGTCACGAACTTTGATACCGATAAGTATAATAGTAGGCGCTCACCGAGGATGGGCTTTGACAACAAAAAAGGATGCCCCAAATGCCTCTTCAATTCCTGGAATGCTTTCTCGCACTCTTTTGTCCACTTGAAACTCGTATTTCCCTTCAAGGTTTCAAAGAAAGGCACATACCTATCTGTAGCTTGGGAGACAAACCTGTTTAGTGCAGCCATTCTCCCTGTCAAACTCTAAACCTACTTTATATTAGCCAGGCTTCTTCATGTTCAGGAGAGCTTGAATCTTATCTGGGTTAGCTTCAACACCTTACTGCTTTACAAGGAAGCCTTCCCCAAGTTTACCCCAAAAGCGCACTTCAGAGGGTTTAATCTCATTCAGTACTTTTTAAGGATACTGAACATTTACCCCAGGTGCTCGATATGGCTTTCAGTGACCTTTGACTTGACAAGCATGTCGTCAATGTACACTCCATTGTTTTGCAATTTGTTCGACAAACATTTGATTCATCAAACGCTAATAGGTTGTTCCAGTGTTCTTTAGGCCAAATGGCATAACCATGTAACAATAGATACCCCGGTCAGTAATAAATGAGGTGCGTTCATCATTGGGCTGATACATCGAGATTTGATTATATCTCGAGTAAACATCCATGAAGCTTAGTAGTGCATTCCTGGCTATCGCATCTACTAGTTGACCGATTGGGGTAGTGAAAAGTTATCCTTGGGACAAGCCTTGTTTAGGTAGTGAAGTCGACGCAAGTCCGCCACTTGCCATTCGACTTCTTCACTAAGACCAAGTTAGCGAGCTAGTCTGGGTACTTTACTTCCCAAAGGAAGTTGATGTTCAAGAGCTTATCAACTTATCCTTGAGTGCTCTGGATCACTCAGCATCCATAGATCTCCTCTTCTATCTTATTGGTCGAGCCCCTGAGTAGACATTCAATTTGTGGCACATTATCTCGGGGCTGATCCCTACCATGTTTGCATGTACCTAAGCAAACACATCGAGGTTTTTCTTTAGGAACCCCACTAGACTGTTTACTAGTTCATCGCTTAGACTGCTCCCAATTTTCAACATGCAGGTTGGGTCTTCCTCGCTGATAGGTATTTCTCGCAACTCTTCTATTGGCCCTACTATAGGCCCTTCTTTATGGATATAAGGATCTATGGTGTCTTCCAGAGATCTAGGCTTTGGGTCAGACTCAGCAATGACCATGGTTCTCGAGGGCGGCCATTTTTGTGCAGTATGAATGGCCCAATTATAACACTCCCTAGAATCTTTCCTATAACTCTTGATTGTTGCGACCTTGCCTAGAGTTGGGAACTCATTGCTTGGCAGCGCACTGAGGTGACTACCCCACAATGACATTATAGGTAGTCAGGTAGTCAACCACTAGAAACTTTGCCATCACCGTCCTTATCTGAGGTTCTTCCCTAAGAGTCACGGGCAAGTTGATTGTGTTAGTGAATGTTATTGTATGCCCTAGAAACCATTCGTGTTATCAGTTTCAAAGCATTTTGTCTTGTATCAATATATCATAAATAATAGAAGAAAGAGTTCTTCAATTCATATATATAAATTGCTTACTTTATTCAGTCATGCATTTAAAATAAAGTATGTATATGAATTGTCCATATGATTCATTTAATCAGTAAACGAATTTATCAAAAGGTTCCCTACGGAAGCAATATATAATTTGGGGAATTATATTACATAGTAGGCATACTAGATGCTTCTGAAAGATATCATGAGTTGATATAAGTACAGATGACGATGATAATCATGTCACTGAGGCATTAGTATGGATTAGTGGTTGGCGAACTATTTTTCGAATGTGACCGAATAACGACAAATAACTTGGAAAAGCATGTAGTCAATGATTTATCGTTTGGTTATATCAGTGCACGATGTAGTCCTTTGACCTGAGACATTGTAGTCGGATCTGATATGGATGCGTATGGTTCATATGGTGTATAAGTACGAGACTAGACATGTTTCGTATGATAAAGCCTATGAAAAAAAACGAACGATGGTCAAGACGGAATCCATTGACTTGGAAATATAGGATTAGGTGTACTGTTGACTCCATCCGAATCCGGGTTCCTAGACGAATGTCGATAAATGTTGGAAATCAAAATCTCTGGCTAAAGTCTATTATTAGTCATACGAAAGTAAGTTCGTGATGACAAGTTCCGGACATATTGATCAACGATTCAGTAGAAGATTGGGTTTAGGATTTTGACATTCCATGAATCTATACTCGATCAAGATATATCAATGGAGGGACTTTACTTGCATTGTACATATGTTCTAAAAAGGGTTTGATGAAGTATTTCTTCATCATGGTTTAAGGACTATGGCACATTGCTAGATGTTTACCATAATCGTTGGGCCTCCGGACAAGTTTCTGGATTCATCCAAAATCGGCTTATGGCTAATCCACGATGGATCTACATGGTCACACCAATAGCCTTGAGAAGTTAGAGAAGGATAAGAGAGAGAAATGATTATCCGAAGAGGGCTAGCACCTTCCGAGGTAATGACGAAATTTCTATGGTAATTGTTACATAGTAAATTATTCATGACATTTTAAAGGTTAAAATGGTCAAGCAATAATTAATTGTATTTAATTATTATATCTTAAAGTGTTAAGATAAATGAGATGAAGTAAAATAACCTTTTAATAGTTAAAGTGCAAAAGAGTAAACTTACGGGTTGTTAATGTAAACTAGTGTAGTTTACATGGGCCCTTGAATAATATTGATTATTCTAAGGCCAAATTAATAAATGCTTGGGCTCCTTTTAGAATAAGATTTTATTAGGGCATACAAGTGAAAAGAAGGAATTACAAAATGACCCATGTATATATAAATGCAAATGGTTGCATTTTAGGTCAAGTTGTTCATTGTTCACTCAAAATAAAAACACAAGCTCTCTCTTAGGTTCGGCAAACCTCTCTTTCTCTCAAGGAGGTGTTAAAGTGTGGAGAATTCATAGCTTTGAATATTAGCTTAATCAAACCTAAGCTTTAAGGAGAAGGTATAATGTTAATTTATGCTTTATTTAAAGTTTTGAATCCTATAATCTATATCTTAGCTTGCATGTCTTGTTTACATGCTTTCCATCATTTTTCTACCACCTCTTCATGGTTTTTCAGATTGTTCCCTTAGGGACCAAGCTATCCCCAATGAATCCATATAGCGGCGACAGACATGCCCTCATGTCTCATTCTATGACCTCATTTCTCATAAAGCTCCCAAGAAAATGATGTTCGTTGCACTGCCATTGTCGACCATTACTATGAGCACTCAGGCTGTAACGCCCCACCTGAGGTACGTAGTTATTGTTTCTTCTTTCGCTCTTATTTGAGTTGGTTTTTGGTATTATTGTTTGATTGAGTGTTGTGTTGAATGCTTGCCCTGAAATTGGTTGAAAATAGAAGAAGTTCAGTGTGCCAAGCTTCGCTGGGGCGAAGAAGAATCTTCGCCGTGGCGAAGATGTGTTGAAACCACGGGGAAACTCTCTGGATAGTTTCGCCGCGGCGACAGAAGCTTCTTCGCCGCGGCGACAGGCCGACCAAAATGTTTGTTAAGTTTTAGATATTTTCTTCCCTAAGGGCAATTTGACCATTCTACCCCTAATTAGCAGGAAAAGTGGGGAGTTAATTGTAAGAATTTTTCATGGAGAATATGTTGATATGGGGGAGTGTTTGTAATGAATCAAAGGATATAGATAGAATTCCCAAAGAAGAGTAAGGGCAAAATGGGAATGCTTGTGTATAAATTTCATTAAAAGGAATTAAGTCATTGCAAACCCTTCATTCTTCTTCTCCATTGCCACTCTCCTCTCTTGCTTCCTCTCAAATTCTCTTTCTTTTGATCAAGGAGTTTTAAAGGGCTTTTGGAGTGATTTGGGGTAGAAAATCAACCTAAGGCATCCTAAGAGTAGAGAAAAAGTCAAGCAAACCAAGTGAAAGGAAGAGTTAGTGAAATCTCTCCATAACAAGGTAAGTAAACCCCAACCCAAGTTGAGATTTGGGAATTTTCTTGATTAGGGTTTTGATAGCACTTATGTATGTATGTTATATACATGTTATATGCCATGTTATTGAGGCTTAAATAGAGATTTCTAGTGCTTTGTGATTGTTTATACATTGCAAATATAAGAAGTGAGATGTGGGTTGGAAAGGTAGTTTGGGATGGAATTGAAGGGTATTGAGGAATCCTTTTGGAAGTGTCTTTCTTTGGCAGGATATGTGGCTATGTGAGGGGGTTTCTCCCCATTTTGGATGGTTAGAGAAAGATTTAGAATTATTGTTATAGTAGAGTTTTATTATGCACTTGAGTTGTTTGATGAAATGCCTAATAGAGGTTTGAGTATGAGTAGTGAACCTTAATTCTTGCAACATTGCATGTTGGCATTTCATAAGTGCATTGGTGGAGATGAACCATCCATAGGCACTAATTGTGCATTGAAAAGTGACCTAAGAAAGTGTAGGAAACTTGTGTGTGCAATTACTCTATGAGTAGAGAGCTTGGTGGATGCAACTACTCTAAGGATAGAGAGGATGAAAAAAATGCTAGAATAGAGTAAATTAGAAGAGTAGTGGAGATGGGTTGATGCTTTGTGATCATCACCCGACAGTTTTGGGAATCGGGTTGATGCTTGGTGATCACCACCCGAATAGCCCTTAGAGACGGGTCGATACTTTGTGATCGTCACCCGATGAGTAGTAGGAACAGGTGGATGCTTTGTGATCCCCACCCGGTTAGTCATTAGAGAAAGGGTTGATGCTTTGTGATCATCATCCGACATTTACTAGAGGTGGGTTGATGCTTTGTGATCATCACCCGACAGTGACTTGAGACGGGTTAATGCTTGGTGATCGTTACCCAAAAGTCATGAGAAACGGGTAGGTGCTAGGTGGTCTTCACCCGATAGTTACGAAAACTGAGTAGATGCTTCGTGATCCCCACTTGGTAGTCACTAAGAATGGGTTCGTACTGTGTGAATTCCACCCGATAGTCATGGAGAGTGAGATGGTACTGTGTGAACGCCATCCGGCCGTACCTCCGGTAAGATGAGGCCATGACGTTTAGTCGAAACAGAAAAAGAAACAGAAATAGTATAAGGAAAGAATTAAGGGTAATACATACGGGGACAGACAGATAGAGGGTTTTACTTACTGAGCAATATTTTGTGCTCACCCAATTATTTTCCTTTGTGGATGCAGGATCTAGGTGTTGATGCAGTCGGAGGGGCGTCGGCAAGCGAGGAGCAATAGCTACACTGTTTCCCCTGTTTTGTCTTTTAAAATGGCATTTTTGTAAATGACGTTCTTTGTGTATAAAAGACATATGACTTATAATGAAAAGAAAGTTTTGGGCCCAATTTTCTATTGTTATTATGCATGCATTGTACTAGTTTTCAGTAATCGTTACACAGGCATTGTCGATCCTTGCTATGATAACAATCGCATCATGGTTGTGGTGAGGAGATTGTTCACACTCTTCCTTGGTGAATCCTATCACCTCGCTTTCTTGCCTGGGCCACTTCGACGGCTTTTGCTCACAGCTCATTACTTGAGAAACCGAGTCTATCCTGGCCTCTCGTGCATATTGCTCGTGAGAGCGCTTGGAGCTCCTTGCAATGTCGGGTCCCCCATAGATCATACCCACCAATACATCATTGTTCGGTGAAGCTTGTTGGACCTGATTATTCTTCTCGCTTGGATTTTTGCAAGCTAGCGCCTCCTTGACAAATTCTTTCAAGTGGCCTCTTCTGATTATATCTTCAATGGCATTCTTAAGAGCCCGACACTCATTGGTGTTGTACTTGATGTCTCGGTGGTACCGGCAGTATTTTTTGCAATCTCTTCTGCCGGGTGGCCCCCTCATTCTTTCTAGTGCGGCAGTTTCTTAGCTTCACAAGAGACTTCATATATGTGAGCTACATCTTGAGTCAAGGGGTGTACTCTGCATACCGCATAAAAGGTTTCTTTTCCCTGTGGTTTTCTATTCTTCGTCTTTTTTTGGAACCTATTTCTATCCTTATTGTTGTAATCTTGGCCCTTCTGTTTGTTTGTTGAACGATCTTGTCGCTTGTCAAGGGCTCGTCTAGGTGAGCTTCTTGCCAAGGCCACCAATGAGCTTTCTACTAGCTGGTGTTTGGCGGCCATTTAATAGAACTTGGCCAAGCTTACATGGTCTTCGCTCTGAAGCTCTTTCCACAGCTCTGTCTACAGCCTTATTCTCACTATTAGCAAAGTTCAGATTAATTCCCCAGGTGCATCCACGACCTTTGCTTGTTCATTCTAAAATCTCGTTAAGTACGAGGTTAGAGTTTCATATCTTTCCTGACGAATATTGCTCAGATAGCTAAGCGACATTGCGAATTGTCTCCTCACTTGGAATTGTTGTAAGTACAACAATGAGAACTATTACCAAGACTATATTGAGTTTGCCTTGAGCCTTTTGTACCACCTTTTGGCATCCCCTACTAAAGTGACTTTGAAATAGCGCCACTTTGCCAAGTCAGAGACCTGTTGTAGCTCTATCAGGTCGTTAAAAGAGTCAAGGTGGTCTTTGGGTCCCCTTTCCCATAGAACTTGCTCTCTGGTGGCCTGAATCCCTAAGGGAGCAGGGCCTGATGAACTTCCTCTATAAATGGAGAACTCGCTATTTCTTCTGTTGTTAAAAGAGTCAAGGTGGTCTTTGGGTCCCCTTTCCCATTGAACTTGCTCTCTAGCGCCCTGAATCCCTAGGGGAGCAAGGCCTGACAAACTTCCTCTATGAATGGAGAGCTCACTATTTCTTCTGCTACATTATTCAAGCATTTTTGTTACCCAATCTAAGTCCTCATCATGAGGAGTACTCTGGCTACGAGCTATGTTCAACCTTACCTCGAGCAAGTGAGTTCGGAGATCAATTGCTTATGAGCCTTCTCTATCGTGTGCATTGGTGCTCGAGGTGGAGTCATGATGGCTGGGTTGATAGGTGCTATCATGCTCATATGTGTGTTGCTCAGGACATTGGTTAAAACCAAAACATCGCTAATCTAGCAACAATGAACCCTATGCTAGATTAGCGTGCGCGACTCAACTCGCGAGCTTGCGAGGTTTGAGCCTGCATTTGGCATGGGTTAAAACCAACATGTTGGCGTTGATTGTTTCGCTGATTAGGGCGAGCATCCCTTTGTCAACCATCGGGTTCATTTCCCCCCATTGATTGTTTGCCTGGTTGCCTCTCGGGGTTAACTTGCCTACGGGATTCACGCACGTGAGAGGAATACGCCTTGTGGTGTTAGGGTTGACGGTCACTCCTTGGTGCTAACGAGCCAGGTTGGTCGTTGATTGAGCCATTCCAACCTATTGGAGTAACTTTCGTGAAGTGTGGCTGGTCAAGGTCCTAGTGGGCTGGCTGCTAATTTCTTAATTCAGCCACATTTTATTACATTGCCTGTGCAACCATTGTTCTTATCATTTCCACCAGCTGACCATTCTTGAGATTCGAAGTCCCTACCCCCTACTGGTTTGCAACCTACTGCACTAGCGGCATTGGTGGTTGGTGTGCTGTCGTAGGCACCCAGAATTAAAACCCTAAAAATACACGCAGTAGTGTGAGTAGGGATCGCTCCCACGGAGAGTGTCTAGCCGAGTTTTATGTTACGTGAACCAGTATGGGGGGGGGGGGTGGGGGGGGATTTGAGTACAAACCAGAAACAATTTCAGGAAAAGAAATTCAACCTAAATTACCAAAATCAATAAAATAACGAAACTTGGTCTAAGTCAACATCCACCATCGAAATCTTACAACTGATCATTGATGCAAAAATTAATCAATTCTTACTCTGAGTATTCGTCATTGGAACTATTTTCCTATCTCTCCTTAGTTGCAGTTAATTAGGAAACAAGCAATCTAATTAATCTTACTACTAAACAACCCTAGACAAGCGCTAAAGATTTAATCTAGTGGCAGCCTTAAGAACTA
This sequence comes from Pistacia vera, assembly GCF_008641045.1. NCBI lineage: Eukaryota > Viridiplantae > Streptophyta > Magnoliopsida > Sapindales > Anacardiaceae > Pistacia > Pistacia vera. The sequence goes on from NW_022196197.1 coordinate 227,995, forward strand.
GAGAGATCGATGAAGCTAAACAACACAAACTCAAGCGGTTGTATTTAATTTAGTTGAATGTTCTTCTTAAGACTTAATAATTCCTGACGGAGCAAATTCTTAAACCCTAATTGCTTCATAAGTTAAAGGGATCAAACAATTACGGATTTGATATCTAACTTAGCAGTGGATTGCAACAAATAATAAACTAGTAGGCCTCCTAGTAATTAGACGCAACAATCATGACAATATGCATAGAAGAACATCCAATACTCAAAACATAAATTGAACACTAAAAAAATTAGATTAGATCTCACAGTTTTATTGATTCCTAGGTCTCCGTTTCCTTCGACCAAGTTATGAAAATTAGCCACTCATGGCCATCACGAAAATCAAAAGAAAACGAATTCAGAAGAGAGGAAGAGAGGCGTGTGTGATCTCCTCCAATCTGATCTCTCTCTCGTCTTAAAGATATCCAATTCAAATTGAAGTATTTGAATTCTAATAAATCTCTTAAAAATATTCTAATATCCTAAAATAATATTTATCCTAATCTGATTCTGATTAATTGAAAATAAAATAAAATCCTAAAATAAAATAGGAAAGTGGTGTGTCCAGCTGTAACTTGCGTGCAACAGGTCTTCAAATCTTCCAATAATAAACTGCCTAATTGAATTGCATGACAAGGCGGAATGTTCCAGAATGTCAGCAATACAGGTGCATCAACTTCAAGCCCGATTACAACCTTGATGCAGCCAGTATCTCTCCAAACTTAAAACATGAAAGTTGTAGATATATTTCTTAGGGTTCCACAGCATTTTTAATCATCTCAATCGGAGCTCGGATGAGAGAGTTATTCCCAGATTACGAAGCAATGTCAAAACTATCCGAATTCACCTAATTAGTTCCGTTCTGCATTTAACGCCTCCATTTGCCTCCTAAATCAAAATAGAATAATAATGAGTACATTTAGGCAACAAATAAGTATAAAAGACTAGACATTAAGGGGGGTAAATATGACATTTTGCATTCTCATCAGTGGTCAACCTGGAGGAGCAGTCTGATGCACCTCCTGATTAGCGGTTTCCACGTTGTCGTGGTTTCTAGTGGTGGTTTTCGATTTGGTATGGGCCATTTGAAGTTTTAGGTGATTGGGTCATTGAGATTGATTGCCAGAACTTTTGAAAGTTGGAAAATGCCCTTCTTCTAGCGCCAAAATGTTGATGCAAGAATTACACCAACTAGGGTGATCCGATTGACCTTGGTGGAACCGGAACTAATGTGTGCATGATTATAGATAACCAGCAATGTAATGAATATAAAAGCAGTAATGTAAAAAACACGAAAGGTTTCTAAAGTGGTTTGGCAAGTTTGAATCTTAAGCCTACATCCACTGTTTTTCTTATTTGCTTAGAGAGCTTACAAGAAAATAATATAATGCCTTGAACAATTTGCTAACCCCTTGTCCATCGTTGGAAGGGGCTTATATACAAGTTTTTCGAGAAAGAAATAGAAAAATTAAAGGAATTACAATTAAAATTGAAATGCAACCCCGATATTCTGGCGATTGAGCGCTAAGATCGCACCATTATTGTTGTTAATCTGATCTCTTCTGAAATATCTGGGATCTGAGTTTATCTGTGATTTGATTGAACAATTGTCAGAATTGGTCACGACTAGCTTATGTTAGGTCTGACAAGTGTTGAATCGAATTAATTCTAGGTCAAACTATAATCTCGCGGAACTCTGACTTTTTTGAGCTAAATGAAAAATCACACATAACAATATATATGTGATTTTTTATTAAAAAAAGAAAAATATTAATATTTGGTTAATATTTACTTAGAAGGATAATTCATAATTATTAACATCAAGAAAACGGACCACAGAATTTTGAGTGGTGTTTAGTAGATGAAGGGCTCGTATGGGACCATCAATTTGTTGACATGTGTAAAAAGAGCACGGTCGAAGAAGTTTCATGAGGCATCGATCAAGTGCGGTGTGTGCGCTTTTTACACTACACAAATTGATGTATCCTCTGCTTTACATTTGTCCTCTTATTCTTGTTCTTCACCTCGTCTCTTTCCATATCTTTATCGCATTCCAGTCCCGTTAAATCAATAAAAAAAAACATATTTCAAAAATTAAAATATTTTCTTTTTAATTTTAAATCTAAACATATAATTAGTTTAGTTCTTAAGATTTTATATTAAACTTGTCTTCATAAACATCTATACCCATTTTCAATTTTCATATTTATAGACACATAATTTCGGAAATTATATCAAATAGTCTTTATTTTTTTTCTTGAGTTGAAAAATAGCCATTTTGAAGTATTAACTCAACTATTTGATATAATTATCCAAAAGTAGTCATCAAGAAAACATTATTTAAAAATGAAAATTTACAATTTTTAAAATTAATTAAACTCAAATATGACTTGTAAAAGGTTTCCAATATATATGAAAATTGTGATTAAGAAATAATGCAAAATTTAATTAACATTGGTTACTAAATCTTCAAATAATGAAAATTAGTTATGAAATAAATAATGAGTTCCACCAACAATTTTAATTAACGTCACAGTTAATAAACCTTCTTTTTAATTCTTAATTTGAGCTAGCTCAGATTACTCATTTTAATTAGCATTTAAAATTATTGAGAGATTCCTTGTTTAATTATTAAAAAATTATGAAATTAATTTAATTAAGCATTAACAAATTAAAGAGCAGATGGGTATAATTGTTATTAGCTTCTTAGGGAAATAATTGAAACATCAATATAATAATCAGTTACATGTCAATCAGTCTACAAATTAAAATTAAAATTAATACTTGGGAATTATAAAATAAACATACTAACGTGTCGCACATTTGTCCTACAGAACTTTCTTATATAGCCAGATGCACCAATTAATAATAAGTGCATTAAATTATCAGAAAAGCGACAGATGTGTGTTTTCTGTCAGAGCGGCGATTGGCAGCTGCTGGTGACCGTTAACACTAAGAAAAGAAATTTAATTATAATTCAACGGCAATGGTTTGGTTACTGTTAACGTCAAACCTAACAGTCTTCACAGTCATTTCATGGACATGGATATAATTTTAGATACCCTTAGTGTCCCTTACCATGAAACTCTTGGTGTGCGTTTAACATAGATAGAATTTTAGGTTATGTTTAGTTTATTATTTCTGTCTATATTTCTAATCTTATTTTTCAAATAATATTTGACACATTATTCCAAAAATATTATCTTATTTTTTTAATTATTTTAGACCTCAGAAGGTTATTAATTTCATCAATACCCCTTAAAAAAAGTTTAAAAACTAACAAAAACACCTCTATCGTCTACCGACTTATACTTGTCAGATTCCAGCAACCACAATCAGTGGTAGCCGGAATCTGCCACAACGGTGAATTACCAACCAGAATTTGTCAAGAATTCACCGATCCGGCCTTTTCCAACCAGATCCACAATAGATCTAGTTGGAAAAGGCTAGGTCTGGCCATTAGTAACGGCCAAAGAAATGGTCGTCGTTAACTGACAACAATGACCATATCTTTGACTGTCGCTTCTTTAGCCTTTTCCGGTCGTGACGGCCACATATGGCGGTAGATCTGGCCGAAAAAGGTCATAGCGACGCTATACCAGCCAGATCCGACCGGTATGTGTCGTTACACAATTTTTCGACTAGATTCCAGTGGTAGTGGCCGGAATCTAGCACTGTGGGTGGTGTGGGTCTTTTTGTCATTTTACAATATTTTATATATTGGGGTATTTATTAAATTAGCAAACTTATGGAGTTTTTTTTATAAATTTTTAAATTTTACCTTGTAATACTCTCATATTCAATTATCCAATAATATCTCTAAAATCCTATCCAAAATAATAAACTAAAAGCACCCTTAGATACTTTTACTATGAAACTCTTGGTGTTAAGGTGTTCAGTCTGTTTGCGTATAACTTAACTAATTTTTTAAGTTTATTGAACATCTTACAAATGAATGAAGTAAATAATTGCTACATAACTATTTTTGTGTAAATCAAACAAAAGACTTCTAAATAATCCAAAGTCTTGTCATGGTTCCATAAGCCAAGTGATTCAAGAAGATTGATATTCTTGGACTCTACAATAATAATATCAAATATCTATGAATTTTCATCCTACATGTCATGCTATTTGATAACATTATTTAGTAAAATATTATTGAATTACTGTAAATTAAAGCATTTAACATTAAAATATAATCAATCTAATCGTTGTCACAGCCATCATTCCAATTAGACTGCGTCGTATCAACATGTTATCACTTGGTAATAGGTAATAACAGTAAAAGGAAAAGTTTAAAACAATAGGATTTAAATATTTTAAGTCTAAGTAAAAATTAAGATATTATAAATTAAATTAATTAGGTGTAAGAATAGATTATAATATGACCGACCCTGAAAGTGAAATTTTTTTAAAAGTAAACCTAACAGTCTAAAGAGTCAGACACGTAAAGCAAGTGGTGGGATTTGGAGAAAGAACTTTCTATGGAAATCTATACTAGATTTGGTGGCAGAGAAGGAAGGTTCGTGAATTGGATGTGAATCACAAACCCTTATTCACGTGTTAACACTTAACACACACCAATATCAATATCAAATACTTACCCAAAAAAAAAAAAAAAAAAAAAAATCAGTATCAAATCACTTCTCCAACTTTTGTCTTTGTTTTTGTCTTGCAGCAATATCATATGAAATGTTCTGGGGAAGTTATTTAAATAACCATTTTTTTTAATGGGTTGAGAAATAACATATTTACAAAGTATTTCAGAAAATAGTTTTATTTCAAAATTTTAATACTCATTATTATATAAAAAATAATTTAAGAATCTAAAATGAGCAATAACCAACTAATAGATATTGGTCAACTAGAGAAATCGATATGGTTTTTGTATAGAATTTGTTTTGTGTTAAGACTATGGTAACTGATATTGTATATATTTTGTTTTGTCTTGCTTCTCTAAGTTGTATATTTTAAAATTAATTGGAACAAACTTAAAGCAATGTTGCTTGAGCTTAATTTGGTTGCTTAGCAAAATCAAAGTGAAGCCACTAGAAGGAAAGAAACTATTAAAGAAATAGTCTCAAATTCTTCATGCCCATAAACTTGAATTAAAAAATGTTGTTTGAGGTGGCCAAAGTAAACATTTAAGCTATAGCTTTCAATTAATACATTGACATTAGATTTTGATAACTTAAAAATTATTTGTTTAAGCTGTTGAATTCACATGACAAATTATCTATAGGTCAAATTGTGATTAATAACTGCACAATAAATTTTGATGTTAATTTTCTTTTCATGGCCCAGTGGGGAGAAGTCTGACATGAACATGGCTCCAATTAATTGAGTCCACGATTTTATAAATTGGCCGACATTGCAACCCCATTTCTGATTTCTGAAATTCAAATTATCAAACTTATAAGGCGACTATTAATTAATAATTTAGGGGAATTTAATCCTTCACATAATTAAAACCATGAAGATGGAAAGTCATAAAATTTTGATTAATTAGCAGAAGAAAAAGAGTATTTTAATCATCCAAGTATAATTACGATAGATTTGTTTTTATGATTGTATTATACCTGTTATTCGTTAATCTGGTGACCTTGACCGTTCTAATAATGCTCAACAAATTTATTAAGTTAATTAATTACATCAAAACCATATATATAGTTTTAGCATTTTGATACTATGGTTACCCAAAACAACCCCGCACCATCTATTGTATTCTTGAATTGACCGAGTTTTACTACATAATAATTACCGTGTATTTATTACAAAATTTTATAATTTGCCCTATTTAATTAAATTACTTGTAATCAATTATCAAATCAAGTTTTAGGATTTTACCTTAACTAAATTTATAATATTATAAGGGCATATAGAACAAATTTTTTATTTAAATCCAATAAACTCTTTAAATTTTAGTTCTTTATTTTGTATTTTTCTATAAAACATTTATGACTACAGAGGAAAAAAAAAAAAAAAACAAAGCATGAATGTATAGACAACTCAAAAGACCGTTGTGTGGAGGAAAAACGTTTTTCAAGAAAGAGATTTAATGGGGAGAAAAAATTAATAAATAATATATATAAAAACTTATAATTTAATAATTAAAATTTGAATAAAGAGTGGGAAATTTGACTCTCTAGATGTGAAGAGTCAAACTCACTCTTTAGTTTATATTTAAAGAATAAAGAGTTTGTTGAATACTTATTTTTATAGATAAATTCTTTATAATAAAAAGTTTGGATCACAAAAAAGGTCTTTTGGAGATGTTCTAACCACCTCTAAGTAAGTGAGTGATTGGACAAAGACTCTTAGGTAATTACTCAAGAGATTCTAAATTTGAATTACCTCTGTTGCTAATAAGTATGACCACGGGAGGATTCACTTGGTTGTTAATTTCTCCCTTGCTTTTATTTATTTTTAGTTTATTTTTCCCTCTAAATAAACATTGCCTAACAAACATTCTAGCATCTTCGGTAAATTAAAGTGGACATTGTAATTAGAATTAAAAAGACACGAATCCCCTAAGAGATGATAAAATAAAAAAATTCTTTTTACTGTCAATCAATTGACAATGAATTCTTGGACTTTATACTGTTTTGAATTATTAAATATTATGAAATTACTTTTTTATAATTTATTTAAATTTTTAAGACTTAACAAAGAGAGGAGTTATGGGCACTTTTGTTTAGTTATTTGGAGTAATATTTTTTAAATATTATTGTTAGGTAGAGTTGGGTGGTTATTATAAGGTAAGATTTAAAAATTAAAAATAGTTAAATAATTTAGGATATGATTTTGAGAATAGGGAAACAAATATGTTATTTTCAAAATTGTTGATGCGTGATTTTGACACTAACGACTTGCACATGCAAAGTGCTAAACTATTCTTAGAAATTACTCGTGAATGATTGGGATAATCGAATGCAAAGACTAAATAATAAATTAGAGATGGTTTTTAAAGTGGTTCGGATGCTTAAAGCGAATCATACGTCCACTGTTTCTTTATTATTCTCTTACTATTTTTATGATATTGCCTATAAGACATATAAAAATGGAGAAATGTTTTATTTACAAAGAAAAAATAATAATGTTCAAATGTTTGTCTAGCTCTCATATGTCCAACCAGCCACTTTTTCATGAAAAGAGGTGCCCATTTACACCTTTGAGATCAATGTAATGAGTGCATATAAAATATCTCTTGAAGGTGGTTTGTGTTTTTTACAACTGATACCATTTTATCTTTAAGTGTTTGTTGAACTCTGATTGGTGGTTTGACATTAGTGTGTATTTTTGGCACAGCAGAACAAACCCCCCCCCCCCCCCCCCCCCCCACCAGTTTTTGAAGTGCGTAATTGCACTTCAAAAACTCATGTCTTAGATCTAAATGGATGTCGCATTATAGGTTGTAGTCTCGAACTGAAGAGCTCGAACTATGCTTGGCATAATCGAGTGTTGAGAGCTAGGACTGCGATCTAAGGGCTTGGACCGATCCGATCTAAGCGCGATCTAATAACTGACATAAAATGTCTAGTAGATGAATTCCTACAGAAAGCTGATGTCAGAAGCCCAAACGCATGACTTAGAGGCCTTAAACGGACAAGCCAACTTAAAACAACCATAACTTTTTATCTAAGAGGAGTTTTGGAGCCCGTAAGATATCCATGGAAAGCTCGTTCCGAGCTCTATGTCATGGCAATAGGGGAACCTGATTGGGTCCATTTGTAGGGCCAAAATCCACTGTTTTGGCATGTTTTAGGGTTGTTTTGAGTGTTCTACGCGTTTTTTCTGACGCTGACAGCTGGTTGCGATCTGAGAACTAAGAACTAATTACGATCTTAGAGTTGAGAACACGACCTGAGGATGTTCGCAATCTCAAAGCTAAGAGTTGATCGCGATCTGATAGGGGCTCGACTTGAGAGCTCGAGGCGTACGATCTGAACAATCCACATTGTGCAATCTCAAGCAAATCAGAGAGCTTATGAGCTCGATCAGAGAGCATAATAAGTTTGATATGAAGTGCAAGGAGCTTTAATCTGAGAACTCAAGAGCTCTTTGCGATATGAGAGCTTAGAGCTCTTTGTGATCTGAGAGCACGAGGAGTTCGATAAGAAAGCGCGAAGCTTGATCTAAGAGCTTGAGAGCTCTTTGTGATCTGAGAGCACAAGGAGTTCGATAAGAAAGCGTGAAGCTTGATCTGAGAACTCAAGATCAACGATTTAAGCACTTGGAAGTGCGATATGGGTGCTCGGAAGCACGATCTGGCAGCTTAGAAGCGCGATCTAAGTGATATGAATGCTTGATCTCAGTGCGCGAAAGCACGATTTGAGAGCTCTGATGAGTGCGATCTACGATTTGGGCACACGATTTGAGAGCTCTGATGTGTGTGATTTGCGATCTGACCACGCAATCTGAGAGCTCTGATGCTTGTGATCTGCGATCTAGCCACGCGATATGAGAGCTTTGATGCGTGCGATCTGCGATTTGGCCATATGATCTGAGAGCTCTGATGCGTGCGATCTGCGATCTGACCACACAATTTGAGAGCTCTGATGCGTGAGATTTACGATCTGACCACGCGATTTGAAAGCTCTGATATGTGCTATCTGTGATCTCGCCACACTATCTGAGAGCTCTGATCTAGAACAGGCTTCAGATTTTCACATCTGATAACGTGAAGATTTTGAGGATTGTTGGAAAAACATGGAGAGCTAATGTAAATCATGCCCTCCTTCTAACGCCAAACTGTAAATACGTGATTTTGACATCAATGACTTGCACATGCAAAGTGTTAAGTTGTTCTTAGAAATTATACGTGAATGATTGAGATAATCGAATGCAAAGACTAAATAATAAATGAGAGATAATTTTTAAAGTGATTCGGAAGCTTAAAGCAAATCCTACATCCATTATTTCTTTATTATTCTTTGATTATTTTTATGGTATTGCCTGTAAGGCGAACAAAAATGGAGAAATGCTTTGTTTACAGAGAAAAAATAATAAAACTCAAATGTTTGCCTAATTCTCATATGCCCAGTCAACCATTTTTTCACGAAGAGAGGTGCCTATTTATACCTTTAAGGTTAATGTAATGAGTGCTTTTGTAAATTGTCTTGACACGTAAGGACTATTCTTTAATCTTTATCTTAAAATGAGATAAAATTGATATAAATTATCTTTTAGAGGCGGTTTGGGTTTTTGATAACTAATATCACTTTATCTTTAAGTACTTATTGAACTCTGATTGATAGTATTGACATTAATGTGTATTTTTGACAAAAACAAAAATATAGCTCTTGTAAGCCACACAATTTTACAACTAACATTCTCACAACCTGTTGTTAGTTGTTACCCAAAGAACGGTGGACGGCACCGCGCGACGTGCCAAAGTCTCCTGAGAACTTAGACTTTTCTTTTTCTATTAATTAAAATATAAATAAATAAAGAGTTTATAAGTTTATTCCTCCGCGTAGACAAAGATACTTTTTTTTTTTTTTTTACCTATCCGCACCCCTTAATAAATACCTAAAAAACCGATTCCTTCTCATTCGTTTACTTTTAAAACTAAAGGCTACAGCCTCAACAAATCCATTACCAATTACTAAATTAGTTCTTCGTTCCTCTTCTTTTCGTTCGATCTCTGGCACTTACTCTCAATTCAATATCATTATGCCAGAGATCGAACACCATGTTCCCGATAATGCTCTCTTCGGCAAATACGACCTCGGTCGCCTCCTCGGCTGCGGCGCCTTCGCTAAAGTTTACCACGCCCGCGACGTCCGTACCAGCCAAAGTGTCGCCATCAAAATTATCAACAAGAAAAAGCTCTCCAATTCCAACTTGGCTTCAAATATCAAGCGTGAGATCTCCATCATGCGGCGGTTGAACCACCCTAATATCGTTAAGCTTTACGAAGTTTTAGCCACCAAAACAAAAATTTACTTCGTCATGGAGTTCGTTAAGGGCGGCGAATTGTTCGCCAAGGTTGCCAAAGGGAGGTTCACTGAAGATCTCAGCCGTAAATATTTCCAGCAGTTGATCTCAGCCGTCGGATATTGTCATTCTCATGGAGTTTTTCACCGTGATTTGAAGCCGGAAAATTTATTAGTGGACGAGAATGGAAATTTAAAGGTTTCGGATTTCGGTCTCAGTGCGGTAACGGATCAGATCAAACCCGACGGGTTGTTACACACGCTTTGTGGGACCCCTGCTTATGTGGCACCGGAGATTTTGACGAAGAAAGGTTACGATGGAGCTAAGGTGGATGTGTGGTCATGCGGCGTCATTCTGTTCGTTTTAACGGCGGGTTACTTGCCGTTTAACGACCCAAATCTTATGGCCATGTATAAAAAAATTTATAAAGGCGAGTTCCGGTATCCGAAGTGGATGTCTAACGATCTTAAACGGTTTTTATCACGGCTTCTTGATACAAACCCTGATACCAGGATCACCATTGATCAGATTATTAATGATTCTTGGTTCAAAAAGGGTGGAATCAAACGGTTAAAATTCCATAATGATGATGACGACGAAATTAAGTTTGATAAAGAAGAGCCTGAAGTGAAGAGCTTGAATGCTTTCGATATAATATCCTTTTCATCCGGTTTAGACTTGTCCGGTTTGTTCAACGGGCCCGATAATTCGGGTGGTATCGGGGAACGTTTTGTTTCGCGCGAGATGCCGGAGAAATTGATAGAGAAAGTGGAGGGCTTTGCAAAGGTTGAGAAATTGAGGGTGAAAAGGAGAAAAGAATGGGGGGTTGAGATGGAGGGGCAAAAGGGAAATTTACAAGTTCGGATTGAGGTTTACCAGTTAACGGAGGAGCTGGTGGTGGTGGAGGTTAGGAGAAGTGGTGGTGACGCGGCGTGTTTCAATAATGTTTGGAAGGACAAACTCAGGCCGCAGCTTGTGAGTCAACCAGGGGTTGAAGTTTCCGGTAATTAAAATTTAAAAGGGATGACATAGACGAAGAAAGAAGTTGGTGGAGTTTTCTGTGATTTACCATGGTTCTTAGGACAAAAAAAAAAAACAAAATAGTGTAAATTATTACTGTAATTATATATATAGTAATAATTTAAACTATTTTGTTTTTTTTATCCTAAGAACCATGGTTGTAATTTGTATTTTAAATAAAAATTGTTGAGGCAAACCGGCAAGTAAACCGGTTCGAAATTCAGAGAATTAAAATTTGAGTAGGAATTTGATGTTGTAATTTTATTTTATTTTAATTTTGTAATTAAATAAGGGCACTTACAACAAAGGATGGATAAATTAAATAATCCTTGCGTATTTGTTCTTATTGTAGTGTTATTGCTTGTTTAAATCTTTGTTTTTTGATAGGTGATGAAGAATGCATAAGCAACACAAACTTTTTCTTTATCATAATCCTTTTACTACTTAAACTATTTATAACTCCAAAATTTACTATATTATTTCATATAAAACACAGTATCAAGTATCATCTCAAATTATCAGAAAAAAAAAAAAAAATTAATAAAAGTATTAAAAACCATTGTTATTGAAAAAGTAATTAACAGGGAGTTTTTCAATAATAATAGGTGTATTTTATATTATCTAATTTGATAGATAGTAGATAAATAAGACCAACTCGGAGCCAAGGGGACCCTCCTGAACTTTGGAAAATCTCCTATAAGTATATTAATTTAATCTTATAAGTTTTGATTTCACGTAAATATCCTTAATTTTTCTAAATTTTATAAAATCTCTAACGGTATGAATAGTATATCTGTATCCATCATTCTAATACGCAATATTTGATCAATTCCAAAAAGTTTATTACCTAATATTCTTTATAGTTTCATTTATAATCGTATTACTGTTTATAATTTGACCCCCTTACCTTAAGTTCCTAGCTCCGTCCCTGAATAAGACCCTGTATTATCTAAGTTATATTCAAAAGATAATAATTTAATTGAAGTTAACCTCTTTCCAACACTATACAAGCTTTTTGCAAAGCATATTTTTTTTTTCTTCTTGATGAATCATCTTTTGGCATATTTTATTGTTAGGGCCAGCTAAATAATATCATTTTATTGTGAAAGAAGAAAGTAAAGATATAATTATTGGTTTGATGTGGCAATATGATATTGTTTATAAAGTGGGTTTAATAGATACAAAGAATCTTCACAGTATTAGGAGTTTTCAAATATTATAATTCATATTTACAGTTGTTTAATTATTTAAATTAGTGCTCCAGCAAAGTAAGTGCATTAGAATATTGTACGGTTAGATTCTGTGGGATTATAATCATAATACGACCAAACTCATTATGGTGGATTTATTATTTATTATTTATGTAATGCTTTCTTTATTTGGCTTGATGATTACTTTGGAATAATTCAGTTGTAAATCATTATTATTATTATTTTTTGTATTAATTATTGTTCTGAGGTGATTCATTTATAAAATCATATATTTAATTCGTTTTCAATCTTAGATTGAAAAATAAGTTCTGTTAAATTAGATTGAATATGGAGGATCATATTTATAAGGGTTTCTTTGATATATCCCTTGTGGGATTGTTTAATATTCAAGATGAGTTTAATTGTTGTAACTTCTCCTATAATCACCAAGGTTTTGAGACCCGGTTACGCGCTCGAGTCCCAGGTCGAGTAGTCCGACTCACCAGTTGGACTGGTCAATCTTTCCACTTTCAAAATAATCTTTTTCATCTCCACCCTCCATTCCTCTTCTTTGTTTCAGTCTCCACTCTTCATTTCCCTCTTAACCCAAACCAATCCTCTTTCAACACTCACTTTTCCTCTCACACACAAAAACACAAACACACAGAGAACTTCAAACTCTCCATCAATGGCGTCTCTCCTGCAAACCCAAACTACTCTGTCCCTCCATTCCTCTTCTTTGTTTCAGTCTCCACCCTCCATTTCCCTATTAACTGTAATCCAATCCTCTTCCAACACTCACTCTCTGATAGGATAATGTTTCTGCTTTATATAAGGAAATAGATTCTCCAAGAAGAATGAGAATTAAGAGTTTGAGGGAAAGGAATTTTATTGATTATTGCTTGTCAAACCTTAATTGTTTTAGGCTTTATATAACCTTACACTTTATTCTAATACTCTAATTGCCTAATTCAAATCTAATAAGATATTATATCCTAATTATAAAAGAATAATAAGATAATCCTAATTCTATCCTAACAAGATAATAGCATAATTATAAAAGACCTAACATAATTATCCTAATTCTACCCAACTCTCCACTTCAAGTCACCTATCACAACGTCCTTGGCATGACCTCTGAAGCCATCACTGGGAAAGCTTATCCCAAATGGGAACTCAACTCGGTTCATCATCTTCTCCTGGATTTACTTGGTGAGCGAAGGGAGTCTCTCTTTAACGTGTTGATTTTTGACCCCAGCCAATGTGAATCCTACCAAGAATAACAAGATTCGACAACAAAAGAAAAAAAAAGAACCCAAGATCGTTCTACGATCAGAATTGGATGACAAACCTCGACCCATTGTTTACAACAAACAAGAACCTCAGTATATATGACCTTGACCCATTGTTTATTGCAAAACAAGAACCTCGGTATAAGGAAGATGCCACAAACGGTGGTGGAAATCCATTTGATAAGTCATTGGTGAACACCCAAGAAAATCCCGATAAGTTTGAATAGTCCTTCAAAGAACTGCAGAGAAAATGCTCTCACAAATTTCTGAATAATGATCTGCCCTTTTCATTGATTAGACGCCTATTTAAAAGGTTGGCCATTACAAGGAAAATTCCTAAAATAGTTATCCTAATTAAGGCTAAAATCTGGTAAAGAAATAACTCTTACTTGCCTAAAAGAAAAAAAGACAATCAACCCTTTTAATTGGTTGATCACATGCCTAAAATAGAAAAGGAAAGTGAGGAGCTTTAAATGGTTGTGTTATCAGCCATACACGCCCATAAAAGTCAAAAACAAATAAAAGGAAAGTAAATGGCATGCAAGCCTTACAATCAGACCCAAAAAAAAGGAGTATTCTTAAACATGCCAATTTAAGCTTAGCCTTGGCCAGATTCTTATAGAACTTGAATCATGTTGATGAATCTTTGTTGCTCACGTGGATCATGCTAAATGGGCCTCCAAGAATTTGCTTGAGTCCATGCCTCTTGAATAAGTCCTTGAGTACATCTTTAAACTTCCTTACTCGTGCCCTCGTAACCGGCCCAATTGGGACTTGAACTAGATCCCTTGAAATTGTGCTATGATTTGCATCATTCCGAGCGGTGGAACTTTGGCTGTCTCTTTATTGTTTTGGCCCTCATTTGTGCTAATTGATGCAACCTTGAGGACAAGGTTGATCCGAAGGGGAAGACAATGTTAGGAACCTAATTATGGGATGATTGAATAGATATCTAAAAAGGATACGATAAGTAGATAAGTAGAATTAGGCATTTAGGATATCTTACAATTATGATATCTTTTAAAATAGGAATTACAATTACTCTATTATGTAGTTAGAATAGGAATTAGAGTCCTTTTGAGAGTCATTTGGAGTCAAGTGTAAGGCTATATAATGGCCTAAATCTAGATTGTGGTTATCAATGAAGAATTTTTGCCAATTAATCTCTTTGTCTCCTGTTCTTGGAGGTTTCTATTCCTCATATAAACAAATCCTATCCCAAACGCTACCACTTTTTCTCTCTCACACACAAAATCACAACTAGACAGAGAGATTCAAACTCTCCACAAATGGCGTCTCTCCACTCTCCACTCTCCAGCAAACCCCAACGGCTCTCTCCCTCTAATCCAATCTCTTCTCCTCCTCCCTCTGCCTCACGAAAACCTATTCATTCTTGTTGAACTATAAATTAGTGAAGTAATTGAAGAAGTATGGTTTTGCCGTTGAAGTCGAAGTGGGTTCTATTTAAATCTTTTTAAAACTTTAGTAGAGTGAAGAAGAAGATTGAAGATGAAATTTGAAGGATGCAAGGAGATTGTAGATGCAATTCGAACTTTGCAAAGCAAAGAAAGAAAAGAAGCCCGATTGAAGAATGAAGATGCAAAATTTGGGAATTTTTTTTTTAGGGTTTAGATTTATAAATAATTAGTCACCCGCTTGGGTCACAGACTGATCGGACTGGCGGTTTGGTAGTATTCTGTTGGTCCAACTGCGGTCCAAAGCGAGTCTTAGTTTATTAGCGGGTTTAGCAT
Source organism: Pistacia vera (assembly GCF_008641045.1). Lineage (NCBI taxonomy): Eukaryota > Viridiplantae > Streptophyta > Magnoliopsida > Sapindales > Anacardiaceae > Pistacia > Pistacia vera. Next base: position 243,216 of record NW_022196197.1, read on the forward strand.
TGAACCGGACTGGAGTTGTGTTCGGTTCCCGGTCGAACCGACTAGTTCGATCTGAGTTTCAAAACAGTGATAATCACTCGTTTTACAAGCTAGTTCAGAAGTGATTATAGAAGTAGATTGCTACATAATCTATTATAATTTATTTTATTGTATAACTTTAAAAGTAGCATTTTGTAACTTTAAAATTTCAAAAGCTATTTTTGGGACAGTTAATTACAAAAATATCCCAAAGTAAATTAAATTCTAAATTTTTTTATTTAAAAGTATTTAAAATTATAAATAATTTAATAAAAATATTAAAAACAAAAAACTTAAAAATTGGCTGGTAGAATCGTCGGCTAGAATGTTGCCAATTGTGGTTGACTGCCATAAGAGGGGATCGACATCGTTAGCACCATTGCACTTGTATCAAAACGCCACAATATTTAACAACATTGCCAGCATAATTGCGTTGATTGTTGCCCAACGAGCACAATGGCAGCGAGGGTGTCTACCCACTCGTAGTCGACGACAATATTTGACCACTGCCAGTGACATTTTGGCTAGTGATTCCACCTGCCCGCCAGATTCCAATTTTTTAAAAATTTAATATGATTGATAATTAAAAAATTAAAAAATTCTATTTAAGAAATACCTATTTTAGTCTTTTTGCATGGGTTATATTTCTTAAAATCAAAAGTAATTTTAAAATTGAACAAAATAAATACCTTATAAATTATTTTTAAAATTGATTATCTTTACGTTGACCTATAAGTGATTATGGGATGAGTTACAACAATCAAACTAAGTCGGACTTTACCCAAGCTTTTAAAAAATCATCAAAAAATCTAATTAACTAAACACATTTATGATAATTCATATGATTTTTTTAGTAAAAAATAATTGATTTGAAACGTTAGAATTTATGGAAAAAATATTAACAAACTAGAGCAGGGTTGAATAAATTCGAGCCCAATGCAAGATAAATGGCTTTAAATATATTTTTATAAAGGTCTTTAATATATTTCACACAATCTTTTTTCAACTATTACAATAAATTTAGTATGGATTTGTTAAACATCAAAAAAAAAAAAAAAAAAAAAAAAGACTTGAGTATTGGAATTTGTTCATCATTTTTCTGAAATTTGCATTCTCAACCGAATTTGGCCTCCCTATGTCTTTTACCACCATACTATTTCAAAATATAATATTAAGATGCCAATTCAAAACCCTCACGGGTTGGCTTGGCGGTTAAGAATATTTGCTCCCTTAATTGATTTCTTGGGTTTGAACCACCTTGGGGTCACCTACCACATTTGTGACTTACCCTGAAATATTAGATTTGTAGGGTATTCAATGGGTCTCAAAGATTAGTTGAGGTGGACTCTGAGGATTAGTTGAGGTGCGCGTAAATTACCCAGAACATCTCGATCAATCAAAAAAAAAAAAAAAAAAAAAAAGGATGCCATTTCAAATTAACAAAATTAACTCTATTTAAGGAGGCTAATATTGAAGTTTACTATGTAATTTTAATTTTGTGTCTCTAATAAGATTATAATAAGAAGTAGAATCGCAGTTTCAAACAAATAACAATTCCGTAAATCAAATGATTTTGGTTTGGAATTAATTATGATAGTTTAATTGAATTGAATGTTTGACAAAATCTGAAGTCTTTCTCTCTCTAAATTCTAACCGTTAATGTCATCAAATACAAAGTCTGTTTGGGTCCATCTATAAAAAATTAAATTAATTGCTTATCAAAGAGTGATTCCGTCAAAAGTTATTGGCCCACTCTTACGTCTTGTTTTATATAACACATGATGAATTATAATTTTGTGGTAGGCCGCTTTCTTTACATCTAATCAAACTATAATAGTTCTTTTAGTTGTGGTCATCTAGACAAGTAAATAAACCCTCCAAATTATTTAATTGTTATTATTTTATTCAAGCAGAACCCTCCAAATAAAGGGCTTAATTTTAGAGATGGGCGTTTGCCCCGGCCTCACAGGGATCCGCCCCGAATGGGCCGGGAAATCCCTGGAAAAAACAAGGATAGGGTCGGGAATGGTCCTTAGTTATGTCCCCGCATCCGGGGACGGGCCGGGGAAGGAAATAGTGCGATCCCCGGCCCACCCAGCCCCCGTGGAGCCCCGACTGCCCCGCTTTTTTGAGAATTTTTTTTTTGTTTCCTTTACGAGATTGCATATAAAGTTAAAGTTTAAATCATAATTTTAAATAATGTATCTAAATTTATGATATATCCTTTTATAATATTTTTTAATGTTTGTATTAAATTTATAGAAAAATAATTTAAACGAGGGAGTTTAATAATTAAATATATGTATTATTACTTTGTGAATTTCACAAAATAATAATACATGAGACATGACCCAAAAATAAATTTAATTAGATTATTACAATTTATAAACCAATATAAGAATATATACAATTGCTTAACGACTTACAAATTGCACAAATTCAATTATCCTTGTAATTAATTAATTGATTGATTAAATATGATGTTAAACTTAATCAAATAATGGGATTTCTCCCTTTCACAAATGGACTAATTTCATTAGTTGTAGTGGAGATAGTGTTTTATGAATTAATTCACCAATTTACCTAGCAAATTATGTTAAGATTGAATTTAATTATGTTAATTTCATGAAAAATTAATTAATTAACATGGCTAACTAAACCTAAGCCTCCATACAATTGAATAATTAAGCAATTTAGTTTTGATTTACACGGGACAAAAATCCCCGCGAAGCCTCGTTTATCGGGCCAGGCCGGGACGGGGATGGTCATGATTTTGTCCCCGCGGGTCGGGGATGGTCATGAAAAAAATCCCCGCCCGCAGGGACGAGCCGAGGATGGTCCTCGGAGAGGGTAACGGGGATGGGCCCGGGGCATGGGGTCCCCAGCCCCGACTCGGCCCGCGCCCATCTCTACTTAATTTTACTCGCTTCCACATGCTGCACAGCTGTTAGAAAACTATTAAAAAAAGCCCCTATAGTTAAGATGATGTAAGCATAATTCAATTTTAGAAGTAATAAATGACCTTTTTACCCTTACATTGTTCCAAAAATTTAAATCAAAGTTAAAATTTATTGAACAATATTTGATTGGCCCCTAAAATTTTTATAAGCCCTTTCAAGTTTTCAAAACTGCAAAGAAACACCTATAATTCCCTATAGTTTAAAAAATGAACTTGATGACCTAAAAGGAATTTTGAACAAATTCACTTTGGGAAGCGGGAGACTTCATGAAATGTTTGCTTCACAAAGATGTGCTTTCAACAAAAAAGGTTTTGGCTAAAACAGGTTTTCAAATGAAAAAGCTTTTAACAAATTGCATAAACCTTCCATTAACTCAAAAGCACTTCATAGGAAATGTGATTTTTGCTAGTATGTTAGTCATAGCACACACACATGTGCTATTAGGAAGGGTAAACCTTTTGTGGTAAAAGGGTTTTGGATTCCTAAAGGAATGATTAAGACCAACCCTCATGGACCAAGACAATTTGGGTACCAAAAAGTGCATAAATGATTTTATTTTGTAGGTATGCCATGAAGAAAAGAAGCAAGGACCAAACAAATGGTACCTTGATAGTGGGTGTTGAATACATATGACGGGAGACAAGAGTTTGTTCACCATGTTGAAGCTAGAGGATGGAGGAAACATTTGCTTTGGTGACAACTCAAAAGAAAAACTCATTGGTATTGACTCTGTTGGTAACAAGTCTCTAACTATACATGGCGTGTTGCTTGTTGATGGATTGAAGCATAACTTGTTAAGCATTAATTAGTCAATTGAGTGATAAAGGTTTCAAAATTGCTTTTCAATCCATGTGTTGTGAAGTCATTAAGTCTAGCACTAATAGGATTGCCTTCATAAGTTATAGATACTCAAATGTGCACATTGTTGACCTTGGTGATATTGCATCTAAAGATCTTTGTCTTTTGTCCTGTCATCACCTTGCTGACTTGAGAGTTGGAGTGCCTACGATCGATACCACTCCGGTGTCCCTAAGTGTTTAACGTTCACTTTTTGTAAACATAGACACACACACACACACAGAGACAGAGAGACATATACACACATAGATACATAGACACACACACACACACAAAAACACAGACACACACACACACACACACACACACAAAAACACAGATACACACACACACACACACAAACACACATATGCACACACGCGCACACACACACACAGAGCACACATGCACACGGACGCACACGCGCGTGCGCGCACACACACAAACACACACACACACACATATAAACACCCCGACCACTCCATGCCCCATGCCCCCATGTGTGACAGTGGGGTTTTGTATTATTTTTGAAACCCACGGGTTTAGATATAGAGTAATGCGTGCGCGTGCGCGTGCACATACACACACACATATATGAAAGATAAAAACACCTCGGCCACTCCATGCCTCATGCCCCCACTTGTGACGACGGGGTTTAGTGTTATTTTTGAAACCATGGGTTTAGATATAGAGTAAGGCTACGCCTACAACCCAATCTCACAAACTTCTCTTACAATCCCAAACGTGGCAGTTGAGTTGGCATTGTCATGTCAGCTCTAGTACAAAATAATTTTGACTAGACCTAAAAAACGTCCGTTCTTTCATAGAGAACGACCGTTACTCATGAAGGAAAGGACGTTCTTCATGGAAAGAATAGACATTCCTCACAGAAAGAATGGACGTTTCAAGGAATGGTCGTTCCTTAGAGAGGAATATCCATTCCTTCATAAGGAACAACCATTCCTTATGAAGGAACGATCATTCATGTCTAGTCAAAGTTATTTACTGCCTTCGGTGTGTGGGAGCTGACATAACAGTGTCAACTCTATTGTCATGTTAGGGTTGTAAGAGAAGGTTATGAGATTGGGTTGTAAATGTACCATTTTTCTTAGATATATAGGATAAACCTCGGATGGTTTATGACTATTATTCCAGAAAAAATTCTTTTACTATCAAACAAAAACAAAAAACCCTATTAGCTAGTATTCAGAGTTACAAACTTGCACATTCTAAACTTGTGAAAAGGCATTGAAGAGTTTAGAGACTTGCAGCTGAAATTTCCAGTTTCCAGCCGTCCACTTACACCTTTCAAGCAACTCACTCTCCGTTTATTTTGGGCGATGCTGTCAGAGTCTTTGGTACAAATTTATGCACAAGACAAAAAGCTTTGTTTTTATTAAAATTGTTCCTGAAGAGTTCAGTCACCACCTGTTTGTTATAATGCTTGATAGACCACATATTCTTTCTAACGGGTTTCTCAAATAAATATATTGTTGAGTTTTGTTATGCCTAAAAATTTAGGGCTAACATAAGCTGATGTCAGCGAGCACTAATCAGAATGTAGGAAGGCTTTGCACCATCCAGAGTTTGCCACGTCGTCTAAGATAGAAAGAATATAGTTGTCAACAACCCAGTCGACTCAAGTTTTGTTTGTGAATAAATTTGGTTCGTACACCTGTCTAAGCCCCATTTAATTTAAGGATATTTGTTAAGTTCTTAACCAATAGGAAGATAGGAGAGGTTTGCACGGCACCAACCCACTTGTAGAAATGTAATCATGACCTTGAGCTCAGTGGGTATATATTGGCAGCTCCCCCTTTCAAAATTGTGATTAGATACTCTGAAGTCAACAAAGAAAATAGCAAAGACACACTAATAGAATGAGACTGACTTGACATTCTCTAAGAGCACTTAGAACACCAAGCACCTGTAACCCCAGATCGTAGTTCGCAACCTATTTTAATCTTGGCTAACAACCAAGAACACACTAATATAAAAGAAAACAGTGGATGTAGGATTCGCTTTAAGCATCTAAACCACTATAAAAATCCTTGTTTTCTCTTTTATTTTTATGTCTTTGCATGCTACTATGAGAACAGTATCCCATTATACTCTCATAGTCAATTCACATGTAATTTCTAAGATCTTCTTAGCACTTTACACGTGCAAAGTCGTTGGTGTCAAAATTAAGCATCAATAGTTTGGTGTTAGAAGGAGGGCAAGATCCACATCAGCTTTCTATCTGGTAATCTCAACTGGTCTGTTAGTTTCGTCTTCAAAGATCAACCACAAATTCTCATGGCTCGTGGTTTTGAAACTGAACATACTAGTACCAATAACTAGGAGATTCCCCACAATCAAGAAACTACTCCTCTCGAAGTAGTTCCACATCCCCATAATATTGTAAGGAGCGCTCCCTCGACTTCCTAGACGGATCTTGCTTTGATCTGTTACCTATAGAAGTTTGATAACACTCTCCAAACGATGAACAAAAGGTTCGATTTTTTGGACCAGGTTGTGCCATGAACTTCAGATAAGGTGGTAACACCCCTAAAGACGCCTCTCGATCACTCTAAAGCATGGAAACGAGTGTAGCGTCGTATCATGTGTACTACAACGCAAGAGAATAAGGGTAAACGCATAGCTGAGTAAGGGCAGAAAGGCTCAAAAGGGCATTCGAATATTGGTTGCTAGTAGGGGAAGAAACCTATGGCTTAACGACTAGGTAGTATTTCATACCCAGAGCAGTCTCATGGCATACCATAGGGGCATGCCTGTTAGGAAACGATCCATTGACGCAGCGAAAAACAAAAATTAATAACAACACGGATCGTTCCATAGAACCAAGATCAGGGCACAAATTTATAGTTTATATCGCAATAAGAATATGTAGAAAATTAGTTTAGAGTTTAAGAAATCATACACACGTTTGGAGGCTCCTCCAACTTTGTCTTTGAACGTATTTTGATACCGACCCAAGTGTAGGATCGAACCGATGTAGTCCACACGAAGATAATCGCAAGGAACTAAAGAGGGATTTGCTAGATCCTCTTTAGTCTTAAGAAACAAGAAAAGAAAACAAAGGAATTTTGATTTTAGGCAAAAACCAATCTGACGTTAGAGAGTGTTTTTGGGGCTGTGACTTTTCTCTTTTCAATGAAAAGAATGAAATGAAAAACTTCATCCTTTCTCTCAATTAAACTTTTACTTATATAGTATAAGTTTAATTGCCCTATTCCCTTATGGAATAGGCTTGGGCTCCAACCCAAACACCCCTTGTTTCCTAACACTCCCAATTAGATATTTTAATTTTAGTTTATCATTATCTCAATTAAAATTAATTAATATATATATTTAATATATTAATATTTAACATATTAATATTTAACAATAATGATAACTTATTTAAATATATGCGAACACATATTTAAACGTAATCTCACTTATTTAATTTTTCTAACAAATTAAATAAAGGCTACGATCTCAGAAAATTTGATTGCACTGTGAAATTACCAAAATACCCTTTTGCCTAAAAAGATGAAAACGCCCTTCTTACTTCTTGAGTCTTAAATTATCTTCTATGTGTGTGACCCATAGGCTCCTTATCATACCGGTAGTGTATAGTATCGCGATTAACACCAATTAATCGTCTCACTAATACACAGACCAAGATTAGCCCCTAGCAAGGCATCATAGCCACCTGATAGATTCGATTCAGCAAAGTAGCTACCTATCGACGATATGGTTACCGTACAATTCGACCCTTTCATCATCTGTTATCTTGACAAGATTGAGACATAGAAATAGTGTCAACCTTCGGTTACTCTCGATATTGTGTATTCAATTACTAGACCAATGACCTGTATTATAAACTGGATAGAGCAACAACTCAATCCCATTGTGGCCACAGTTTTAGTGTCATTGCCATTTACTGAATTGCGCCGTGAGATAACTTCTCCTGTACCTAGGAGTGATGAATCCTCTGTCTATCCACTATAGTCTTGATACACTCCTTGATGTAGCCAATCACCACCGTATTGACAGCTCTGAATAGAACTGCGTTAGGCTAGTGTCAAACTACATCAATTGGTGCACAAGGCACTCCGGTGATCTCAAGTCTAAGGATCACATGCACCACCATTCGTTAGAGGATTTGTTCCATAGACACTAGGGTTACCATCCATATGGAATCCTCTGGTGGGTCAAGCCAGTGAATTGCCTATAGCAAGCACCCACGTGTTGCACCAGATTGTCACTAAACAACCTTGACATTTGAGATCAGTCATTGCCTTTCGACAGGGTCTTCAACACTGATAGCCTTACCATATTATCTGTGCCCTTATTCAGAATAAACTTGGCTACGAAGTTTCTAGAATGGCCACCTTATGTGCTCATAGGGTTACTATCAAGATTTGAAACACTTGATACCCTCGTCATGGTTCTTACCATTTGTTAGGGCTAAAAATCATCTTGGGCTTGACGAGGCCCAATAAAGAAATAAACATGTACGGCCCAAAGCCTCAACCTATCCCAATTGGGCCTCCGCTTAAAATCACCTTGCGAATACCCACTTTATGAGTTGAGCTATCCTATAAGTTAAGCTAAACTGGGTTTAGCCATTAGCTTGCAACAGTCTATAAATAAGAAATTAGAATCCCATTCTATTTCCTCTTCTACTAAGATTCCAAATCTTACTCAAACTATTAAATTGATATGATAAGTCAAGAAATCATATCTCTTTCATGATAGAGATTATCTCTCAAATAGGACTTAGTGTCCTACTAAGATTCCAAATCTTATTTAAACATAAAACTTAATCTGAAAAGGTCAAGAAATCATACTCTTTCATGATAGGGATTATCTCAAAAATAGGACTTAGTGTCCTACTAAGATTCCAAATCTTATTTAAACTATTAAACTTAATCTGATAAGGTCAAGAAATCATATTTCTTTCTTGATAGGGATTATCTCCCAAAAAAGAGGACTCAATGTCCTACTAGGATTCCAACCCCTTGGGTTCACTATAAAAACAGAGGCTTGCCCTCTTATTAAGGGGCAATCTCCTATAGTCAATCTAGACTACTCAAAACCATTTATTTGCTCTTAAAGTTCTTGCTCCTAAGAACCTGATGCCTCCGCCATAGTCCTAGCTTCCGACAAGACTCCTGGTAATTCTTTATCTCTTTAATTCTTATCAAATAATCTCTTTCAGCCTTGCTGACTTGAGTGTCAGAGTGCTTACGACAAACACCACCCCAGTGTTTCCCAGAAGCTTCACGCTTGCCCTTTCATGTGAGCAGGTCTAATGGATTGTCAGTGGCCTCAACCTCACAGGATCAGACTCTATTTTCATGACGGTAGATTTTTTGCATCTACAGGATTCTAAGGACATATATTAATACATACAATGATGATTTACGCGATATACTATAAAATGCCTTTTATTGATCAATGAACATTATTACAAAGAGTCAATTCTACAATAATTGATTGGCTCTAGGGTACCTACTCTAACAATGCCCATGAAAGTGCTAGGCATGGAGATTCCCACTATCACCAACATGATGGTTCTTACCATTACCACAAAGGAAGTACCCACCATTAGCGCATCAGTTCTGACCACCGCAGAGATAGGGAAAACTCCCCTAACCACTCAGCGCCTTCACAAGGCTTAGGTCCACAAGTGTCAAGGCATGCTGAAGGCTTCGACCAAGGCAGAGAAAGTACCAACCTATGGTCTTTCATTAACCTCAATAATTGGGAGTGAACCCATATTGCACAGAGTGATCTTCAAAGGGCATAACTTCCTCAGATAGAGGAGTTGCAACAAGCTCTGGATCAGCTTCGAGCTCAACAAAATGAGTAGGGACAGATTACTGAGGCGTTTCCCTTTTCTCCAGCAGTTCTGACTATACCTCTTCCGCCAAGATTTAGAATGCCTGACATGAAGGCATTCAATGGGAATGTTGATCCTTAGGATCACCTCTATGAGTTTAACGACCTCATAGAACTTCGCCAAGTATCAAACTTAGTGAAGTGTCGCTACTTAGCAGTGACTTTGACTGCCCATGCTAAACGTTGGTTCAGATTGCTTCCTTTATGATCTATCAACTTATGACAGTAGATGAGCTTACTATTCTTAAGACACTTCCAAGCCTATAAGAAGTTTTCAATGTTGCTCAACTATTTAAGCAACATACAGAAGGAGAAAAATGAGTCTTTTTAGTTTTACATCGATAGGTTCCATAGAAAACTGAATAAGGTGGCTACTACACATGAGGATTCAGTTCAAACTCAGATAATTACTAGAGTTTGCTCGCAAACCGACCTGTGGAACAAGCTGTAATCAGAAGACGACATTTCCCTTACCGGCTTCTACATTATGACAAAGAAGTATCTGTGGATTGACAACTCTATGGCAGCTGTAAATCGCCATGATTCCAGGCCTTTGACTAGTGCTCCCAATCGAAGAGATGAATTTCGGAGGGAGAGTAGTAGAAGGAATGATTGCAAATGGGCTAATGACAATCAAAGAAAGGGAAAGAAACAACAGTTTGAGCCTAAAAAAGCTTATGCTCCACTTCCTTGTCGTGATCACAATAACTTCACTCCACTTAAATCATCGGTGTGTCCATTTTGGCTAATTTAGTAGAAGCCAATCTGCTTAATAAGCCAGAGCCCATGAAGACACCACCTATCTAAAATGAACAGTAAGAAATATTGTCGTTACCATAGGGATGATGGACATCACACCGATGAGTGTCGAGCTCTCAAATAGGATCTTATCCAAAAAGGTCATTTCAAAGAGTATGTTAATGGTCTGACTCCCTTGAGGGAGAAAGATCAAGATGATAAGGAAAGACACAGAGGTCGCAAAGGTCTCTACTTGGTTGGGACCATCATTAGGGGATCTTATATTACGGGGACCTCTCAGCATGCACAAGATAGGTATGCTCGAGAAGTTTGATATGAGCCTTACAATGCGCTCAATCTTGAATCGTGACCTAGCAAGCTACGTAGAGAAGAGGAGATTACCTTCTTTGAGAAAGACGTGAACTGGGTGCATCACCCTTATGAGGATGCACTAGTTGTCGTGGCTTAAATAGGAAGGTGTAAAGTCCATAGGATGCTGGTGGACGATGGGAGCGCCATAAATATCATATTTCAGCGAGCCTTTAAGGAGATGAAGTTGGAAGAGACATACTTGAAAAATATAGCTACTTTTCTCTATGGTTTTATCGAGGACCCCTTAAGCCCCGAAGGAATGATTACTCTTCTGGTCACTTTGGGAGATCCCTACAAAGTGACCAAGATGATAAACTTTTTGGTAGTAGATTGTCCTTCAACATTTAATGGCATTCTTGGACGACCTTTAGTACGGAACTTCAAAGCTTTCACTTCCATCTATCGTTAGAAGATGAAGTTCCCCACTCCGTTAGGGTGTGGGGAAGTTAGGGGATCACAACATGAATCACGTGATTGCTACAATTAAGCAGTCCAGTTGGCATGCAAAGGGAAAGCAAAGCTTGAGGGCAAGCCCAAACAGGCAATGGCAATCAATAGGATCGAGCCACAACCTAGTCCAGTAGAAGATAGCATTGATCCTTATGTATAAGAGGAGTATACCCACAAAGGGCCAGTTGAGGCTTTGTCTAAGATACATGTTGATGAGCATGAGCCAACTCATGTGTTGAGAATCAGAAGTAACCTCAGCCTTCAGCTTGTAGCCAATTTAGCAAACTTCCTCAGATAGAATATCAATGTTTTTACATGGACACATACCGACATGATCAAGATCAGCCCCGAAGTCATATGTCATGCACTTAACATCAATAGTGAGATCAAACAAGTTCGCCAAAAAAGAAGAGTTATAGACCCAGAGCGGTATGCGGCTTTTGAGAATGAGGTGGATAAGATCCTTTCAATCGAGTTCATTCGGGAAGTTTATTACCCTAGTTGGGTCGCTAATCCTATTTTGGTGAAGAAACCCCATCGTCAATGGCAAACTTGTGTTGATTTCATGGATCTCAACGAGGCCTGCCCAAGGAAAGTTTCCCCTTGCCTAAAATTGACTAGCTCAATGATGCCACTTCCAGGCATGAGCTGCTAAGGTTCATGGATGCATATTCAGGATACAATCAGATCCTGATGTTCATGCCCGATGAGGAGCACACCTCGTTTATCACAGATCGGGGGTTGTATTGCTACAAAGTCATGCCCTTTGGTCTGAAAAAGGTTGGGGCAACCTACCAACACTGGTTTTTCTGAGCAGATTAGGAAAACAGTGGAGGTCTATGTCGATGACATACTGGTTAAGTCCCATGTCGCTTTATATCACATAGCCCACCTTGTAGAGATGTTCAATATACTCCAAAGATACAAAATGAAACTTAATCCTCTTAAATGTTCACTCGGAGTAGCCTCAGGTAAATTCCTGGGGTACATGGTTAACCATTGGGGAATTCAAGTCAACCTCGAGAAAATCTAGGCTCTCTTAGATATGAAGAGTCCCACAAAACTTAAGCAATTCAAAGGTTGAATGGGAGGATAGCGGCTTTTAGTTGCTTCATATCGAGAGATACCGATCGCTGTTATCCATTCTTCTATGTACTCACAGCCAACAAGAAATTTGAATGGACCCCATAATGTGAACAAGCTTTTTAGAGCATAAAAGAGCATCTCGGAAAGCTACCTATTCTGTCCAAATCACTTCCCAAGGAAATTTTATTTCTCTACCTGTCTGTTTCTCAGTATACAATCAGCGTAGCTCTTATTTGGGAAGAAAATAGAATTCAATGGCCTATTGGTAGCGTGTCGAATGCACCAAATTAATTAACCTTGCTAACCTAACTGCTAAATTATATATAGGGTAAGCAAGGGTCGATCCCACAGGGAATGATTCGATTAAATCCTATGTTCTAACCAATTACCACAACGAAAACAACAGAAAAATAAAATAAAATCCTAAACAGTAAACATGACAACAAAATAATGAAAGGGGTTGCAGACAATGCAATCTAAAGTGAAACGAATAAATCTCCAATGGTAGAAAATATCAGATTAAAAACAACCAGTTCTTAGTTCAAGATCCACCTAAACATGCATTGGATATGAACTAACTGTAACATTATTCTATCTCATTATTATGGAATTACTGACCCTAGGAAACAACAAGCTCTATTACCTGAATTTTCCCTTAATAGTCACTACTGAAATAAGCTCTTCAATTAGATCCTAACCCTTGAACAACCTAGTATAAGCTCTCTAAGTTTAATTCAATGGCAGCCTTAAGAATTAGGAAAATAGATCAATCCAAGCAACAATCACGCAACATCCGATTATTTAACTTAGGTTATGTTATTCAAGGTGATAGATTGAAAACTTGTCCGTAATCATCTATCATCATGTGTTACTCATTGAATAGAAATAGGACAATTATGTATCACAATTCCTAATTCTAATAGATAAAATTCTGATTAAACAATTTAGCAGGCCATTACTAAATCACCCAAACAAAATTCATAAACAATTAAAACAGAATAACATAAACAATTCCAATGAGTATGAGATTGAGAACAATGTTACTGAAGTTAAGTTACACCAATGACATGAATTCAGGCTTCAAAATCCCCTTGAACTGAAGAAGAAAGATCAACCGCACATTTTGATGTAGAAAGTAAAAAAAAAAAAAAAACTAAAAACTAAACTCTACTGCTGTTCTCCTCCTTTTAACCTAACAACTCATAAATAAATAACATGTTTTTATCTTAATTCTCTCCCTAGAAAAAACAGAAATTACTTTCCTAGACCTTTCCTAAAAGATAGACTCCCAAAACTGTCAATCCTTATCAGATATGGAAAACAGAATCTGTAATCCAGCTTGCACTAGGATTCTCGCAATGTAAAAGAACTCTTCTGGACTTTCACTTCATAAAATTGTAGTCCTGGATGTGTAGATGAATTTGGGCTTTTGAATCACCTGCTTTCGATATCTGAAGCTCCAGTTAGGCCCATTCGAAAACTCAATACTCAGCTAGGAAATCCTTCCGCGAATAGGATTCTAGGTCCAGTTTTGTAACAACTAATGAGGGCTCAAACAAACTCGGATTCTCATCCATAATACCTTCCTGGAAAGCTTGATTCGTCTACTTTACTTTTTCTTAAGAACACTTTTGTAATCGAGAAATATGACTCCATGAAAAACCTGAAAAACGCAGCACTGGTCAGAATAACAAAAAATCTGGAATTTCCTAATCTTTTCTAAATTATTTCATAAAGTCTATCCAAATATGTCAAACTTTCAAAATAAACTCTCATCAACTCAACTAGGCATAAAACATAACAAAAACATAATATGGAAGGAATAAAAAATATATAAATTACACTCTTATCACCAGTGTAGTACACCAGCAAACGTTTACTGAACATTGAGTCAAGGTATCTAGAAATGGAGCAGATAGCCTTTGCCTTGCTAATTGCCTCTAGAAAGCTGCAACCTTATTTCCGTGCCCATACCATCCATGTTTTGACCAATTACCCGCTTAGACAAGTCCTTCAAAAACTAGAGGCCTCGGGTAAATTGCTTAAATGGGCCATGGAATTAAGTTAGTTCGATCTGAATTTCAAGCCAAAAGCAACAATCAAAGGGCAAGCTATAGGTGACTTTATATTGGAGTTCTCCCATCAGCCAGAATGGGAACCTGATCAGCCAGCTAGTAAGGTCGTCCAAGTGACTGTTCAAAATTTGTCAACATGGAGCCTTTATGTTGATGGGTCTTCTAACAGAAGAAGAGCCAGAGTTGGTCTTCTACTCATCAGCCCTAAGGGTACTCGTATTTGTGGAGCCTTTAGGTTTGGGTTCAAAGCCACTAACAACGAGGCTGAATATGAAGCGCTATTTGTTGGTTTGAGACTAGCAAGAGAGATGGGGTTAGAAGTGATCGACATCAATAGCGACTCACAACTGGTGGTCAACCACATATTGGGAGAGTATCAAGCTAAAGAGAGAAAATATGATTAGTTACTTGAAGAAAGCTAAGGCCAAACTCGAGCTCTTCAAGCAATATACGGTCAAACAAATCCCAAGAGATAGCAACTCTATTGCGGATGTTTTGGCCAAGATAGCTTCATCGCTGGACTCCAATGTACCGAATAACATCTTGGTAAAATACATCAAAGATCCTAGCATCAACTCACTCTACCAGACAATGGCTACAACAGAATCTTTATCTTGGATGACTCCAATAATTCAGTATCTCAAAGAAGGGGTTCTTCCTAACAGCAAGACTAAGGCAAGACTCCTATAGACTAGAGCTGCTTGTTACACCCTAATCGGAGATCAATTGTATAAACGGGGATTTAACACTCTTCTTCTCTAATGTGTGACAAATGAAGATGCAAAATACATCTTGAGAGAGATCCATGAAGGGATATGTGGTAATCACACTGCCACACGATCTCTCGCTAATAAAATTATCCGGCAGGGATACTATTGGCCCTTGCTTCATAAAGATACTTATAACTTTGTGAAGAAGTGTGACAAATGCTAGAGATTGGCGAACACGACTAGCGCTTGGCCATTAGTTATGTGGGGAATTGATTGGCTCTGAGTATATTAAAGAATGACAAACAACGATCTGTTGCTCTTGATATGAAGTGATTGAGAACCGCTGTTCTCCCATTCAAGCTCTGGTCTTCTTTGCGATTGGCGGGACTTTTCATATCTAGAAGAGCTTGGATCTTTTTGGAATTGACTTCAATTCCCTGATGGTTAACCATATACCCCAGGAATTTTCCTGATGATATCCGAATGAACACTTAAGAGGATCCAGTTTCATTGTATATCTTCGGAGTATATAGAAAATTTCTGCAAGGTGAGCTATGTGATCTGAAGCGACATGTGACTTGATTAGCATGTCATTGACATAGACCTCCATTGATTTTTTGATATGCTCAGAAAACATATGGTTAACCAAACATTGGTAGGTTGCTCCAACATTTTTCAGACCGAAGGGCATAACTTTATAGTAGTATAGTTCTCAATCTGTGACAAACGAGGTATGCTTCTCATCGGGCATGAACATCGGGACCTGATTATATCCTGAATAGGCATCCATGAACTTAATAGCTTGTGCCTGGAAGTGGCGTCAATTATCTGATCAATTCTGGGCAGAGGGAAATTGTAATTTGGGCAGACTTTGTTGAGATCTGTGAAATCAATACAAGTTCGTCGCTTACCATTGGGTTTTTTCACCAAAACAAGATTGGTGACCCAACTAGGGTAATGAGGTTCCCGAATGAACCCAATTGAGAGGAGCTTGTCCATCTCAACCTTAAGAGTAGCATAATGCTCTAAGTCCATAGCTCTTCTCTTTTGGTGAACTGGTCTGAATTCATTATCGATATTAAGTGCATGACATATGATATCCAGACTGATCCGGACCATGTTAGCATGAGTCTATGCAAAAACATGTATATTCTGTGTGAGAAAACTCGTTAAATTAGTTGCAAGCTGCGGGTTGAGATTGCTTTAGATTCTCAACATGCAAGTCGGCTTATTCTGGTCGACAGAAACCTCAGATAAAGTTTCAATAGGCCCAATGTGGGAATACTCCTCTTGAACACAAGGATCAGTACTGTTTTCCACTAGATCAGGCTATGGTTCGATCCTGCTGATCGTCATTGCCTGTTCGAGAGTGCCCACAGACTTCTCTTTCCCCTTGCATGCCATCTGCATTGCTCTAACATAGCAGTCGTAAGACTCACGTTGAGACCCCTTAACTTCCCTACATCCTATCAGAGTGGGAAACTTCATCTTGAGATGGTAGATAGAGGTGACAACCTTAAAATTTTGCGGTATAGGTTGTCCCAGGATGCCATTGAAAGTTGATAGACAGTTTACTATCAGAAATTCTGTCATCTTAGTCACTTTGTGGGTCACACCCAAAGTGACAAGGAGTGCAATTGTTCTCCTGGGAATCAGATGATCCTCGATAAAGCCATAAAAAGGAATGGAGATAGGCTTAAGATCTGTCTTCTCTAACTTTATTTCCTCAAATGCTCGCTGAAACAGGCTATTCACGGCGATTCCATTGTCTACCAACATTTTATGGACTTCGCACCTTCTTATCTTAGTCGCGATGACAAGTAAATCCTCATGAGGGTGATGCAGCTGTATGATGTGTTGTAATTACAACATGCAATGTGTAGCAAGTGTACTAGTCGCAAAAAGTAATAAAGTGATAAGTAGAGTATCGTTCCCATGAGGATAGTGTTACTAAGTACCGATTTCTCTTGTTTAAGTCCTAATTGAAGAAACAATAAATTGGATTGATGGAAAATTAAAAAACTAAATACAAATTAACAAAATATAAATGAATGATAATGAAATTAAAGCAAAACGCAACAACTTAACTAATTAAACAATGCTAAAAAAATGCTAGGGTGTTGATTTCACTTGGATACGCTAACCCAAATGATAGAATCTATTACCCAAGTTCTAATTCCTTGATTGAAAATCGAATTCACTAATTTGTAAAACATACCTTCTTAGGCTATATTTCCCTACTTATCCCTATTAAGCTTTTGCACCCAACAAAATGAAGATTAATAATTCAAAGTCTTTTAAGCTTTATGGAATTCTATCTAGATTTAATAGATCGCTAAACCTATCTCTAGCATTTGCTTAATCTATGGTATTTATCCCAAGAGGCACAATCACAAATCACTTCTCAGTCTCATTGTGAACAACACACATTTGAATGGTGATCAAGCATCCAAAAGTCATTAAGCAAAGAGATAAACACTCAATCATGAAATTAAAGGTCAAAGTAAATCAATTCATATAAATTTGAATCAATGTATCAAGGTTACACCGAACCCTAGCTAAACAACTCAGTTCATACTAAAAAATGAAATAAAATAACAAAAACAAACTGAATCAAGATTCATCATTGAAAAACAAGCAAAAGATGGAGAAATCTTCTCTAATTTGAAGCCCAAATCTTTAATAATCTTCTCCTTCCATGAGCTGCCTCCCAAATGATGAACCAAACCCCTTTTTCTTTCATTTTCGTGTTAATTCATACCTCTTTCACTTAAGGACCAAGCCCTAGCAAGCCAAAACGCGTCGTTTTACTTTTCACATTTGATGCAGTTTTTGCCGCGGCGAAGCTTTTTCCTTGCCGCGGTGAGAATATTTCGGGCCAAATTTGAGCATCATAGAGTCTGAATCTGGAAAAGTGTTAAACATATTAATTGTAGCTCTTTCCATTATGTTTCTACTCATTCAAGAATACACCCAATCTGAGATCTAACGCTCAAGTTATGGAAAAAATACTGAAGCACTTCCAAAGACATTTTTCTTCAATTCCCAGCATACTGTTCAGGACTTCAAGCCAAGTTTTCACCCTTGTCCAGTCAGAATTAGGAAAAACCCAAAACATGAAAGTTGTAGCTCTGCTTCGGAGCTGTCCGAAACTTCTAAAATCAGGTCATTCTGAGTTTCCAAGCTCAAGTTACACAATTTACGCTCAAAACTATTATTTATGCTCAAAATTTTCGTTTAGGCCTACAAACACAAATTAATAGAATTAGGTAGCAGTTATGGCCCAAATTGTATGACAAGTATCCTAAATCCTATCGAAATTCAATGCAAAATCAAAAGAAAAAATAGGATTATCAAATACCCCCAAACTTAAGATTTGCTCGTCCTCGAGCAAAAAGGAATCAAAATCAAAACAAAAAGAAATATAAATACCTAGATTGAATCACAATGCAAGTCTCAAAAATTGTTGGTACATTATTACAAAAAAAATGTTCAACACTCCAAGAAGTAATAAATTGAATTAACTATCTTTCTTTATCGGTCCCCTGAGTAGGTAATCCCCACTTCAGTCCATCTTTCGACTTCCCGGATTTTTTTTTTTTTTTTTTTTGTAGAAATGTAAAGTTTATCAAATGGTGGCAGACTCCATAAGCCTAAGTATGTAACTACTCTCCACTAATATAGACTAGACATTGCTAAGGATCAAAAGGTCTTTGCAAGCTTATAACGTTAGGCTCGGGTAGTGGACTCCAAGGAAAATAATAGGATAAACAAAGTAAGAGAACTTGGTTTTCCTCATGCAAATACTAAGAGCTATATCAGTCTCCACTTTCTTTCTCAACCACCAATCAAAGTGTCAACCATTTTACAACCATCAAACTTGTGCATTTCTTATTTATTTATTTATTTATTTTTGAATTGAACTAAAGAATTTTTTCTTCTTCTTCTTAATTAATTAATTAATTTATTATTATTATTATTATTTTTTTACAATTACAAATATTTACAATAACATTGAGGTCTAGCACCCCTTTTTCCTACCCATTCTACAACCCCCAAACTTAAAATTTTGGTCCATCACTTATTCACACACATCTCAAAGCTCTTTTGTGTCATACATTAGGTCTATAATTCTCCTAAAGGGTATGATAAAGTGTTTAGGGTATAGGGATTGGACAATTTTTGGTTTGCAAGGAAAATAAGGCAATGATAATCTCATAAGGCTCAAATGGGTGACTAGGGAAAGATTCATTCATGGGTTGGCTGACAAGGCTCAAACGTTCCGAAAAATGCCTAAATCATTTCCTCAACAATGTCTAATCCTAGAATTTCACCTCAAGCACTTCTTACCTAGGTTCTAGAGTCCAACAACATTATCAAGACTTCACCTAACCACATAAAATGTTTCTAAGCATGCCGAAAGAGTGAAAATGGTGGTTGAACCACTCAACGAACCTCAAGCTAATTCAAGTCAACCAACCTAAACTTGAAGCAATTCTTAACATTTTCCAAAAATAATATCCCAACAATTCTAGTCTCATCATAGACTTATGCAATTCATCTAGGCAACAACAACACAACACACACAAAACACATTAAACAAATAACCATCAAAGAACTTAAAACAAAAAGAAACACAATTTCGAGCTAAAACACACAAACAAACTAAACACAAAAATTTTGAAAATTTTCCTACCCCCAAACTTAAAATGACACTGTCCTCAATGTCACACCATAAAGAACAAGGAATAGAGAAAAGAGAAGGGTTAAGAAATACTACCCTAATTAATCTGCGAAGTGTGTCCTTTATGTCAATGCCCAACATCCATTTATTATCTTCATCATCATAAGAATCTGTCAAAACAAGAAAACTCATGGTGCACCAATTTGTTAAAACACATTACAGATTAGTAAGAGAAATATCAAACCTCATCAAACTAAAATCAAAGTTCTAAAATTGAAAATAAACTTCAACAAAAACAAAATACACTGAAAACACTTGGGTTACCTCCCAAGAAGCACTTTATTTAAAGTCGAAAGCTTGACTTTCCCATGGTCCTTCGTCAATCTGGATCCTTGTGGGGTGCTTCACTTCCCATTGCCACCTCTTGGTCTTTCCTTTGGAATTTCGGGCATTCTCTTAAGCATCTTTTCGGAACTTCAAATTTGAATATGCATACTTGAGATGAGATGGTAATTGGTTGAGTCCAATGTTTGGAGTCTCTTCCAACACCAATTTTAACTTGTGCGCATTTACACCAAATTCCTCAAATTGTTCCTTGTGAGGTGAGTTGCTTGGTTGAAATTCCCCTAAGTATCTTGCACACCCTTTTGCTTTGAGATTTTCCTCTTGATTAGTCTTGTTTTCATGTTCTTCCAACTTTTCTTCATTGTGAGGTTGCTCTAACACTATACCTCTCCTCAATGTTATGACATTTAATTGTTCTTTAGGATTTGTGACCATTGTGCTTGGCACAGAACCTTAAGATCTCTCTTTCAATTGTTCAACCAATTGCCTGTAACACCCCACTTGAGGTACGTACTTAAGATTTGTTGTATTACTTAAAAGTTCATTGATTCAGTTTCAATTGAGTTTGTATGTTGTCATGGTATGTTGTATTGGTTAAGTGTTTGCCTTGCTTGCTTTGAAATTGGTTGAAATTTGGTGAATTTTGGAAATCCAATCTTCGCCGGGGCGAAGAAGAAGCTTCGCCGCGGCGAGGAGGAGCTGCAACCACGGGTAGGTTCTGCCCTGTTTCGCCGGGGCGACGGAAAGTTCTTCGCCGTGGCGAAGAGCCTAACAAAAAGTTTCTTGAGTTTTCTAGAGAATTCTTCCTTTGGGGCATAATGACCATTCTACCCCTAATTAGTAGGAAAAGTGGGGAGTAAAATGTAAGAAAATTTAGTAGAGAATGTGTTGGAGATGGGGGTGTATTTGTAAAGAATCAAAGGATATAGATGGAATTTCTAAGGAAGAGCAAGGGCAAAATGGGAAATGATGGTTATAATATGAGCTAAAAGGATTAAGTGTAGAGAAAACCTTCATTTCACCCATTCCCCCCGCCATACCCATTCTCTAACTTCTCTCAATTCTCCATCCAATCTTCCAAGTTTCTAAGGGCTTTTGGTAATTTTTTTTTGTAAAGATTTCATCTAAAGCTCCTAAGGTAAGGATTCTTGCTTTAGATTAGTTTTGCTTATATTTGTATCTTGAGCCTTATGGTTTTTGGGTTGAAGGTGTAGAGAAAGGACAAGGTACTAAGGAGAAGTATTAGTGGAACCTCTCCATTAAAGGTAAGTAAATCCAAACTAAATCGAGATTTAAGAATTTATTTTAGTAGAGATTGTGTATGTATATGTATGTATTATGCTTGCTGAGAAATTGAGATGTTATGAGTATGTATCTATGTTGATATGAATTTAATTGAGTTATGAGAAGTGTTGTGATGCATAATGATGAGTTGAGTTTGATTGAAGTTGGAGGGAGTTTTGACAAACCCTATGGGTTGTTTTGCTTGACAGGAAATTAGAGTGTGAGGGAGTTTTCCTCCCATTTTGGATGATTAAAGGAAGAGTAGAGTTATAGATAGTAGAGCTTTGGTAGCACATGATTTTTTGAGGAATGCCTAAGTAATCTGCCCTGTCACAGCCATGACTTTCTAAGTGAATTTTGGGCATCTTACGGATTGAACTGGGCTGAGACAAAACATCAAAGTTGTATCCCTGTTTTTAGCTTTAAAACGGACCAAAACCGTAGCAAACCATGTGTATAACGCAAGTTATGCCCTTTTTAGTGCGACCTGTGCAGAATGACTGTTTTGATACAATATTGCATTTGGCATTTTATAAGTGCTTAGTGAGCTTGAGCTGTCCATATGCATTATTTATGCACTTAAGAAGTGCTTGGAAATAGTAGAGAATTGTGAGTATAAGCTACTTAAAGTAAAGAGAGAGAAAGAGAGAATGGCACAGAGAATGAAGAGAAGAATAGAGTAGGTTATGCGATGGGGAACCCGTGTAATGGTAGAGTTTCCCGCATGTACGCCGCATTAAGAGAGCGGCATGAGTATGAGAGAGAGAAAAGTGGTGTAGCCCGTGAGAGTACATGCGGATGGAGCTATACCGCAGAGTACCCGAGAGAGAGATTATACACTCACATGGCCAAGGGTTCCGAATCCATGTATAACCGAGTCCGATTGGCTAGAATGAGTAAAGTCACGAGACTAGGGCGAGTCCCAGCCGTGCCTCCGTTAAGATGAGGCCGTGACTACTAAAGAGAGTTGTAGAAAAGAGTTATGAGAAAGAGAAAGTAGAGAGAAGTATAAATAGAGAGTAATTGAGAACTGTGGAAAGAATAGAGAGAGAGATTACGGGGATAGATGGCTAAGGATTTACTTACTAAGCTTAGTTATGCTCACCCCGTTGTTTTTCATGTTTTGCAGATCTAGGTGAGACACGGTCGGATGGGCATCGGCAAGCGAAGGGAAATGGCACACTGTCCATCTTATTTTTGATGTTTTGTACATGTTACAATGTTTGTGAAAAATATTTATGTACATATATATGTTTAATGAAAGAAAACATTTGGGCCAACTATTATGTTACTTTATATGTATTTTATTATGTACATTTTTATGAGTATTTGAGTAGAAAGCGCTATTACTTGCTCCACTTGAACCTCCAAATTTTGAATGGACACTCCTTGATTTCTGAAGTTTGAGCGTGTCTCATTCAAAATCTTGTGGTCTCTTGCATGAATTTCCCAAACATATCCTCCAATTTCGACATTCTTTGCTCCCTTGGTTGATGATTCACCACTGGTTGATGGTTTGGCACTGTCCTTTGATTACTTTGATTGTTCCAAGAATTTGGGTGATTCCCCCAACCAAGATTATAAGTGTTAGAGAAGGAGTCATTTTGCAGCCTTTGTGAACTAACCATGTAATTCACTTGCTCGGTTGTTGAGAGACTAACTGGTTTCCATCTTGGCATTCCACACTCCCATGGTTTGCTGCCAAAATTCACAAGTTAAAAAGGTGAGTGAATAGAATTTACATTCATACCTCCCAATTGGCTTTGAAGTGAGCAATTTGTGCAGATATTGGGCGAACGCAGCGGCTTCATGTAGACCCATTGTTCTCTTCAGCTTGCTCTCTCATTAGGTCTTTGGTAGTTATTATTGGCCATCACCTCAAGCAATTCATAAGCATCTTCTTGGGTCTTATTATTTAAGGCTTCGCCTGCTGCCACATCTACCATAGTTTGAATATTTGGTAGCAACCCATTTTAAAATGTTTGGACTTTGTATCCAAGTGGTAGAACATGATTTGGACATTTCCTTAACACTTCGTGTACCTCTCCCAAGCTTCTAGATTGATTCATCATTGCCTTGCATGAAAGAGATAGTTGTTTCTCAATTTTGTCATCTTCTCTGGTGGGAATTTTGCAAGAAACTTCTAAGCTAATCTGTCCCATGTGGTGATTGTTCCAGCTGGGTGTGACATGAGCCAACCTTTCGCTTTATCTCTCAGTGAAATGGGAACAATCTTAGCCTAATTGCATCATCAATCATTCCATTAACCTTGAATGTGTCACATATCTCTAGAAAGCTAGCAATAGCAAACTAGGATCCTCATATGAATTTCCACCAATTGGACTGACGTTTGGATAATTTGAATTTTTGTCGGCTTAATCTCAAAGTTCACTGCAACAGGTGGCCTTGATATACCATAATTGCATTCTTGCATCGTTGGTATGGCATAATCCATCAACGTTCTATGTTTCTTCTGCCATGATCTCCACATGCACTACAAGAAACAGTTAATTAAGCTTAACTACAAATAAAAAATAAAAAAACTACAAAGAAAAGAACTCAAGCTTAAGACTATACATATTTACGATTAACTACTAAATGAATAGAAGCTTCAATTTAGCACTACACTAGATACTATCAATATTATAATCAACTATCCTTGGCAACGGTACCAAAAACTTGATGCATTGTAATTGCAACATGCAATGTGTAGCAAGTGTACCGTTGCAAAAAAGTAATAAAGTGATAAGTAGAGTATCGTTCCCATGAGGATAGTGTTACTAAGTACCGATTTCTTTAGTTTAATCCTAATTGAAGAAACAATAAATTGGATTGATGGAAAATTACACAACTAAATACAAATTAACAAAATATAATGAATGATAATGAATTAAAGCAAAACCCACAACTTAACTATTAAACAATGAAAAAATGCTAGAGTGTTGATTTCACCTAGATACGCTAACCCAAATCATAAATCTATTACTCAAGTTCTAATTCCTTGATTGAAATCGAATTCCCTAATTTGTAAAACATACCTTTTTAGGCTATTTTCCCTACTTATCCCTATAAAGCTTCCGCACCCAACAAAATGAAGATTAATAGTTCAAAGTTTTTAAGCTTTATGGAATTCTATCTAGATTTAATAGATCGCTAAACCTACTCTAGCATTGCTTAATCTTGGTATTTATCCCAAGAGGCACAATCACAAATCACTTCTCAGTCTCATTGTGAACAACACACATTTGTGGTGATCAAGCATCCAAAGTCATTAAGCAAAGAGATAAAACACTCAATCATGAAATTAAAGGTCAAAGTAAATCAATTCATATAATTTGAATCAATGTATCAAGGTTACACCGAACCCTAGCTAAACAACTCAGTTCATACTAAAAAATGAAATAAAATACAAAAACAAACTGAATCAAGATTCATCATTGAAAAACAAGCAAAAGATGGAGAAATCTTCTCTAATTTGAAGCCCAATCTTTAATATCTTCTCCTTCCATGAGCTGCCTCCCAAATGATGAACCAAACCCCTTTTTCTTTCATTTTCGTGTTAATTCATACCTCTTTCACTTAAGGATCAGCCCTAGCAAGCCAAAACGCGTCGTTTTATTTTTAAATCTGACGCAGGTTTCGCCGCGGCGAAGCTTTGTCTTAGCCGCGGCAAAGACTTTCGGGCCAAATTTGAGCATAATAGAGTCTGAATCTGGAAAAGTGTTAAAAATATGAATTGTATCCTTTCAATTGTGTTTCTAATCGTTCAAGATCAGCACAATCTGAGGTCTACAGCTCAAGTTAAGCAGAAATGCGGAAGCACGTCCAAAGACGTTTTTCTTCAGTTCCCAGCGTACTTTTCACGATTTCAAGCCAAGTTTTCACCATTGTCCATTCCGATTAGGAAAAACCCAAACATGAAGTTGGAGCTCTTTTTTCTTAGCTTTCCAAATCTTCTTAATTCAGGTCATTCCGAGTTTCCAAGCTCAAGTTACACAATTTACGCTCAAAACTATCATTTATGCTCAAAATCATCGTTTAGGCCTGCAAAGACAAATTAATAGAATTAGGTAGCGATTATGGCCCAAATTGAATGAAAAGTATCCTAAATCCTATCAAAATTCAATGCAAAATCATAGTGTAAAATATGATTATCAACCTCAACGACCTGCCCCCGCTCATTCTATTAAGCATTCAGCTGATCCAGAGCTCACTATAACTCCTCTTTTTGAGGAAGCAAAGCCCTCTGGCGATCACTTTCCGTAATATAGGTACATTCCCTACGATTGCGATTAAGGAAGGATCACAGGTCGGAATCTTTCTTGCCTTGGCCAGTGACTTCGACATACCTTGACACATGCTGGCTGAAGCCCTGTGAAGGCATTGAATGGCTTGGGGAGTTCTTCCTACCTCTGCAGTGGCTAGAACCGACTCACAAATGGTGGGTATTTCACTCGCGATGATTGTAGGAATCTCCTAGCTGAGCATTATTATGGGGGTCCCTTTGCGATGTGGCATGAGATGGCTTAGAATGCGACATACTGCCAAGTCGCTGATGCATAGGTTTTTTCCTTGTCTCGCGACCAGTATTCACTAGCCCTTTAGAGCCTTTTGGCTCATGATCAGCCACCTGCTTTCCCTTGTCTTTATGCATTGTAGTGTATGTGGTATGAGTTTTTTTGTTTCCATGCTTTAGCTCGACCTACAACCCTTTTTGGAGGTGGCGCCACCTTACCAGAATTGGGTGGCATGACCTAGTCCAAACGATCTAACCTTTGGCTCATTTTTTGGAGGGTGTTGTTGAACCTTTCCAAGTAATCCAACATAGCTAGATTGGGCTGGGAGGTTGAGGGGTTATCCACCGCAGTACTTTGGGGAGGTGGAGTTACTTTAGGACGAGTAATCTCTTGAACTCGGGGGGTCTCCTCATTGTTGGTGCTAGTATGCTCGGTTTCAAGACCTCGAGCCATGAGTTTGCAGGTAGAACTGATCGATCAGTTAAAATACCGGATTAAGAGTTGATGTAAAATACAGCCCTCCTTCTAGCGCCAAACTGTTGATGCTTGATTTTGACACCAACGACGTCGCACGTGCAAAGTGCTAAGATTGTCTTAGAAATTACACGTGATTTGAGAATTAGGATAAGGTTACAAACACAATTGAATGCAAAGACTTAATAATAAATAAGAAAAAAAGATTTTTATAGTGGTTCGGATTTTAAAGAGATTCCTGCATCCACTTTTTCTTTTATATAAATGTGTTACAAGAGGTCGCGTATAGCGAACAGTGAACAGAGGTACAATGACTGTATTCAGAGAGAATATTAAGTCAGTCTCTTTCTCATGGGTTGTCTTTGCTATTGGGTATTATGAAAATTAGAGAATGATTGATCCCGAATTTGAGATGGGGAGTCCTCTATTTATAGTTGCAAAATTCAAGATAATGATTACAAGTCTGCAAGTGAGTAGGTGCCGTGCAAGTCCCTCCTTGCCTCCCATTGGCTGATAACTTAGGAAATATCCTCAAATTATCTAGGGCTTGGACAGGTGTGCGGTCCCCATTTACTCATAGATAAAACTTGAATCTGTTGGGTTGGTGACAACCGTATTATCTCTGTCTTGGGGCAATGTGGCAGCTCCTGGATGACACAAAGTCCTCCTAAACTCTAATTGGTGCTCGCTGATGCAAGCTTGCGTCAACCCTGATTTTTTAGGCATAACAGATAATATTTTCTATTTTCTAACCAATTAAAGAAATAAATATTTTGTTTTAATTTTTCTTGTATATTATACCATTTAGATCTAAGGGTATTTTCTTCTTCTGGCTTAAATAATTTGAAGAAATTTTTTCTTTTTTCTTTATTATAGTTTTGTAAGAATTCTTGTTTTAATAATTCTTTATTACTTTCAAAGGGTTTAGTAATTGTATTAATTTGACTATAATTTCCTACTACTTTTGATACCTAAATGGTGTGTATACACACACACACACACACACATATATATAATTTGCTTTTGCTATTGAGGAATTTTTGGATTGGATTGCAGAAATAGACATGTTTTTCAAATATATGGAGATTCTAGAAGGAAGAAAGGTGAGACTTGTTGCGTACAGATTGAAAGGTGGAGCTTCTGCATGGTGGGAAGGATTACAGTCCAGAAGATTTCGCAAGGGGAAAGCACCAGTTAGAACCTGGTACAGGATGAAACAGTTGTTACAAAGGGATTTTCTTCCTCTTGACTATAAGCAGATCTTGTTCCAGTAGTACCAGAGATGCCATCAAGGTCAGAGATCTGTCCGAAAATATATTGCTGAATATTGACGGTTGTTACTCCACCTTGACTATAATGAACATTCATATAGAGTAGCTTTAAGATTCTTTAATGGGTTGAATGTAAACATATGAGCTCAAATTGATTTACGACCTGACCATACATTGCTTGATGTTCTTCAACTAGCCTTTGATGTAGAATCACAATTAAGAATTAAAAAAAAAAAGAATTCTTCTTTAGAGAATACATGCCTCACCAGTTATGGAAGAAGACAAGAAGCATAAAGCACTTCCAAAAGAAATTCTTACAGCTGACGAAGATCATGAGGTGTTACAAATTGAGGATCACACATCAAAGGAGGCTGACTGTTGGGATTTCTTGTTTTAATTACTTTTGGTGTTTAAGTAGGATTTTATTTCCTTGTTTAATATGTTTATATAGGGTGGTTACAGCCAACCCTAACAAAATTGTGTTAGGGTTGGCTGTAACCACCCTATATAAACATATTATTTGTTCTTTTGAGAATATAGAAATTCAATAAACTATTTAGATTTTATTTCAGATTTTAAGGCTTAAGTTTCTGGATTGAGACTTGTTTATCAACCCTAAAGGTGTAGTCGAGTGCTAGCCTTATGTTATCACGCTAACTCGTTGCATCAAGAGGGCATCAGACATGCCATTGATGCATCTCATTTCTCTCTCCCTTAGCTACAGCCTCCCATTTCTCTCCCTAACTAGCAACCACGCTCCTCTCTCCCTCCCTAACCCATAGTCATCGGCCACCGTAACTTTTGCTTCTCCATTCGCGCGACATCTCTCAAGCACGCAATCGTGCCTCCAACCGATTAACTACATTTGCCCAACCCACTGCGCTATTTCACGCGAGTGACTGCTGACTATTTTGCTCTGTCAACTCGAATCGCTGTTCGTTCGTCCAAGCTGATCTTTAAGAAGAGCTCAAGCAACTCCTTCGCTTTCCCCTCTTTCACCACCATTGTTGATTGTTGTTGCCGCTAAGAGAGAGATTGAGAAATGAGAAGGGTTAATTAATTCTAGATCTGTGGGTTTTTGTATTGTAAATGTATTATAGCTAGAGTTAAAAACTCTAGCCCACTAAGAAGAAGAAGAAGAATTTGCAAGCATTTGTTGTGGAGAATCTATAGAATCAATTTGGTGATAAGGGCTGGGTGGCGGTAGTGGCAGTGGCTGGGTGGCGGCAATGGCAAGGTGGTGGTGGCCGTGGTAGTGGCTAGGTGATTGGAGATGGGATGATGCAAAGGTTGAAGATGAGATATTATTAAAATAAATTTGAAAGTAAGATGATTATTTTTCTTATTCTACTAATTTGGGGGTTAAAAAGTAATTTATTAATTTATTTGTTAAGGGCAATTTGGTAATATCACTATTTATATTGTATCAGAATAAAAAAAATCATTAATAGTGTTAATTTAAGGTGGAAATCTTGAATTTATGAAACCAAGGGTGGGAACTTGCTATTTCGCTAAACCTTGGGTGGGAACATGTCGTTTACTCTTTCTGTTATTGACAAATTTTAGGACAAAAAGTAATCGTCAGGACCAAAACATTATTAAATCAAAGATACTTTACTTAGGGATGAAATTGTTAGTATTCGTTGGACAAATTGATAGGATAATATGGTTAATATCTTTTGAAATAACAAATGCAAATCAAATACACAAAACAAAGGATTATAGAGCGAACTGAAACGACGTGGTACTGATCTCATCTCATCTCATCACTAGCTGTAAAATTTCTATGTTTTTAGAAAAGTCAGTGCGCAAAAGCTGCAAACAAATACTAAAATATACTACTGCAACTCAACCATACTACGCACCTACATGAAATTACTCGCCGCAACTTTCAAACTTCTATTCTATTTACTATCAATTAAAATAATACATGTTTGTTTACCAAACTTCTTTCAAAAATTGAAAACAGAAAGCAGTGACGTAGCAAGAGAGTAGAGTTAGGAGAAAAGACAAGAAGTGGGTAAACATTGTGATTATCAAAACTGAGCATTGCCCTTTTTTTTTTTTATCATCGGGGTGTTTAGGCCAATTTACGTACACCTCAACTAATCTCTTGGGACCATGAAACTACTGGTTGAGTACGAGCTCTAATGCTCTATTAGCAACTATAGGGACTTGAACTTATGAGACCATGTTAGATCCTCCTCTTACTCTTTTAACTTCAAGGAGACTCAAACTTGGGAGATCATGTTAGATCTTCCTCTTGGCAGACTATGTTAGATTCTCCTTTTGCTCTTTTATCTTCAAAGAGACTCAAACTTAGGAGACCATGTTAGATCCTACTTTGCTTTTTTACCATCAGGCCATCCAATGGTGGTTAACATTGTCATTTCAATATTTGACGAATTTTTATTAATAGAATTTAAAGGAATGGAGATTGGGCTTGTATTTTCGAAACTGACGGGTGTTTTCATAGTTTTGTGAAAATTACGGGTCCGATATTGTAAATGTGAAGACTGAAATGATGCCGTGTTACTTAACTAACTAATACGCTGTCGTTTTAGGAATATATCTGGACCATCAATCTTCATGAGATCCAATGGCAGAGATCAGTCCATCCTGGTCAACGATATCTAAGCAAATGAGTCCTCAATCTTCAAAGAGTTTTTGATTGATATACTGTGTATTAGGTTTTGCTCTGTTAGGGTTCTTCATCCAGTTCTAAAATCTTGAATTTGTGTAACTAGTTAAGTGATTGTGTTTGTCATTCTGGTAGAGGGGTATTATCTCTATAAGGGCTGGGAATCTGAGTGTTAGTTTCCTAGGTTGCTTGTTACAAGATAGGTTGATTTAAGGGTTTCTTGGATCTTTTGATCAAGAGTTTGTAATCTGTAAACTGGTTTGTAAATTAGTGCAGTGAGTTTTTTCCGTTTTTGGAGCTCAACGTGGACGTAGCCTTCCCATTAGTGGAAAGGTGAACCACGGTAAAATCGTGGTGTTGAATCTTTTGTGGATGCTTGATCTGATAGGTTCTATATTAGGTTTATGTGTGTGTGTGTGTGTTATTACAACAGTGGTATCAGAGCTAGTTACATTAGAGCCTAGTGTGAATTCGAGATCCAAATCTAAGGAAATTAGAATTCTAGGGTTTTGACGAATTTGAGGGTTTTCTAAATTGTCGAGTTCTAGGGTTCTTAGGAGTCCATAGGTTATCAACAAACCAGAAATAGCAAAGAATCGAAACCAATTTCTGATTATGAGCACCATGAGTTCAACCCGCACAGAGATCTCCCAGTACGATGGGAAGATAGACTTCAATTCTTGGAAAAAGAAGATGAAGGCCCTACTTTCAAATAATAAAGTAGGGATTGCACTTGAAAAGGATGCAGAAAAATGGCTGGTAGACAAGTTAAAGAGAAAGGCAAAAATAGACGAGGAGGCATACAACTTGATCGTGATGAATCTGGCAGACAACGTGCTGAGAAAAGTGGAAGGATTGGAGGCTCCACTCGCACTCTAGGGTAAACTCGAAACTCTATATGCCTTACAAACTGCACCAAATCTTGCTTTCTTAAAGAGTGCACTATTTTCATATAGAATGGACAGTAGTAAGTCAATAGAAGATAATATTGATGAATTCTTGAAAATGACTATAATCCTAAAGGGCATTGACCAAGAATTAGGAGACACAAATTTGGCAAAGATTCTTTTAAACTCACTAACAAAGGACTACCAAGTAGTCAAGAATGCTTTATAGTACTCTGGTACTGTCCCTAGTTCATGTAGATCTCATAGTATCAGGACTAATTGAAGGTTCAGAAAAGAAGTGGGAATAATTTGTTTGTAAAGGGCAAAACTGAACTAGGAAGCTCCTCTAATGGCATGCAAAGAAACACATGGTCAAAGACTAAAAAGAAAGGAAAAGGGATTGCAATAAACCTGGTCATTTAAAAAAGAATTGTTATGATTGGATTAGAAAACAAAAATCTGTGAACACTGAGAGTAATGTGGCCTGTGTTGAAAATAATGTTACTGATCTAGAAGTACTCAATATTACACACGACTCCGACACGGGAATCTTGCCAGTACAGCTACAATCCTCAGGCAATGCAGAATCTTTAATTCCAGCACAAAGTCTCTTGCCAAAAATCAATTTAGGACTACAATGTCTAGTTGAAAATGTGTATTCCATTCTTCACTTCATTACACTAGCGTTTTCCATGCCTCAGAATTTGCTTTGATCTTACACAGTAGCATTCCATGCATTGGTAGCAAAATATAAAATAAGATATAATTTTAAGAAGCCATTACATTCATTATTTCAAAGTCACATTCTCAAAATAAGATATAATTTGGATGCAATAAGTATAAAAGATAGCAAAAAAATATAAGAAAAGATGTTAACATTTTTTTTTTTTTTTTTATAAATTATATCAGATTTGGATTTTTTTCTTTTATTCCATAGATTTCATTAAAATTAAAGATATGATTCATGGTAGCAAAATATAAAAACTTTTTAGGGTTTTCCAACTTTTCATTTTCTATAATCACCTTTTCTTTAATGACAATATTTATTGTGATTAATTTCAAATACAGAATATAATCACCATTTTATTTTAATGATGTAAAAATGGTGACTTAAACTTAAAATGTTGGTAATTAGTTACGAATTTAGTTTTGATGCTTTGAATTAATATGTTATGATATATTACTTATTAATGATTTATGTGAGCTTATGGGCATACATGGTAGCTTTTGAGAATGGATAGAGATTGGATCGGAAACGCAAATAGGTTGTCCAAGGACTATGTATGCGGTATCAAATCCTTCATGGACGTAGCTAGAAACTCTGTGGATAGTACGTTGTCCTTGTCGGTTGTGTCACAACAATTACAGTCATCGACTTGATTTCATGGAAAGCCACTTGTACCAACATGACGTGTCATTCACATACCGAAAGTGGGTCCATCACGGTGAACGTGTGGAAACAGACCATCTATAAATTGTCACAGAAAAGACCGATAAGTTGTGAAGATGTACGTACCCATGGTACTTTTATTGAAAGTGAACTTTTAGACGATGTGTTTGCCTCATTGATGTTGAATACAGATGAACCTAACACCCAAACTCAATTTGATGACCAACCGTTTGAAACTCTAGGTCTATGGAAAAGGCTAAAGCGTCATTGTTCCCTCGTACGAAGCTATCCGCGTTGAGTTTCATTATGAAACTAATGCATGGGAAGTTTATCAACCAACGGATTATTACATCATTTGATATGATTCTTGATATTCTTCATGATATAATTCCAGACGATAATAACCTCCCATATATTTTTTATGCAATCAAAAAATTGTTTAAGGATTTAGGGTTGGGTTATGAGACCATCGATGCTTGCAAGTTTGACTGTGCGTTGTTTTGGAAAGACAATGTAGATAAGACCAATTGCCCGGTTTCCAATGAACCATGGTATAACTTTCAAGATTCTAGGAAAAGTCAGGTACCTCAAAAATCCCTTACATATTTCCCTTTGAAACCTAGATTGCAATGACTTTTTCTATCCTGACATACCACATATGATATGATATGGCATCATGAAAAGCGCATTACCGAAGACGGTGTACTTAGGCACCGAACCGATGAATTATCCTGTAAACAGTTTGATCTCAAATACCTTACCTTACATTTTCTCAGGACCCAAGAGATGTTTGACTAGGGCTTTAGACCGATGGTTTCAATCCCTTTGGCAATGTGCTCAACTCTTAAGTATGTGGCCAGTTATCTTAACACCGTATAATATATTGCCAGGGAAACTAATGAAAGAGCCATACATGTTCATCTCCTCGCTAATTCTTGGACCAACTGCACCCGACAAAGACATGGATGTTTATATTTAACCATTAATGCACGAGCTATAACTTGTGGCACAATGATGTAGATACATATATGTGATGTGTTCACAAAGACAACATTTAAGATACATGAATTCGTGTTGTGGAAGATCAACGATTTTCCAGCCTATGGTAATTTATCAAGATGGAGTACTAAGGGTTACAAAACATGCCCAGTTTGTAGTAAAGAAAACACGTTTGTTGGACTTCGTAGTAACATATGCTACATGGGACATCGTTGTTTTTTACCCTAAGATCATCTATGGTGAGGAAACAAGTTACATGATGGAAAACGAGAAATGAAATTGGCATCTCGAACGTATTTGGGCTATGATATTATCGCTGAACACTCAGTATTACCATCTTACTACCAGGGAAACACCCCACTAACACAGACCTAAAGCATAAGTGGTTACCGAGAGAATTGAATTAGTATAGAAAGAACATATTTTTTGAACTGGAACATTGGCCATCCTTATTACAATGTCACAACCTCAATGTCATGGACATTAAGAAAAATATTGATAGTCATCCAGTTTCTTTCAATGTGCTTGTCTATTTGGAGTAACAAATAGAAGATCATTGTTGAGGGAGGAAATAGATAAAATTTACTGGCTTATATTAAATAACTGCGTGGAACTGCAATCACTTATTGGTGAGTCAATGAGTTGCCATCGCGGTTTTGTATTTAGGCTTTGCAACCCAAAACGTGTCTTGATAGCTTAGGAGCTTACAGGCTATTTAATTAATCTTCTCTTAACATTCCCAAGTGATATGAGATATCATAATTCAACCCTTGGAGCGTCAGTGTCTAAGCCACCAGAGGATTCCACATGGATGGTAACTTTAGTTTTTATAGAATAAATCTTCTAATGGATGGCGGTACATGTGATTCTTAGACTTGAGATTATCGGAGCACCTTCTATACCAATTTGTGTTGTTTGACACTAGCCCAACGAAGTCTTTTTTATGGCTATCAGAACGGTAATGATTGGTTATATCGAGAAGTATATTGAGGCTATAATGGATTGACAAATGATTCATTATTCTCCGGTACGGGAGAAGTTATCTTACCGCGTAATTCGGTTATAATGGAATGATTACAAATTTGTGACCACAGTAGAATTGAGTTGTCACTTAATCCAATTTTATTTCAATCGTTGGTATAGTAACCGAATAACAATATATCAAGGATTCGATCTGAGGTAGACACTATTTCTGTGTCTCAGTCTTTATGAGATAACGGATGATGAAATGATTACGGTAATCATACTGTTTACAAGTATATGTGTTCCGTTGATTCTCTATCATTTGGGTGACCATGATGCCTTGTTAGAAGCCAATCTTGGTTTGTGAATAGAGTAACGATTAATTATAAATTAATCATTATTCTATTCACTGCCAACATGACAAAGTATCTACAGGTCACACACAAAAGAAGGTTGAATTTCAAAAGTTAATGTTTAGTTTTAGATATTATATCTAGAATTGGTATAGACAATTTTGATTTCTTTAATAAATCGAGTCAAGAGAAGTGACATAGGGTTTTTCAGTGAAAGGACTTTTTTGGTAATTTTACCATGAGAGACTTTTTTGTAATTTACCAGTGTGGTTAAAAACTCGCTTATTCTAGGGTTGCCGCCCATGAAAATTATTTTGTCAAAGAGGATTAAAATAATTTATTTAGAAAAACCCTAACATCAATTCTAAATTCTTGAAAATCAATCTAGCAATTGATTATTCTCTTGATCATTTGGTGCCTTAATATGGACGAGTTAGTGCAATCCTACTATTAGATTGATTTGTGGAAGAACAAATTAAAGTGAATGAGCTTTCAACATTGGTGAGAATTTCTAAACGTTATATTGTTATTTTCATATATATAAACACATATAATCGGTACTCTGATTCAGGGATTAAAAGGAATTAATTGAAAAAAATTATTTCTATTACACTACATTATTCAATTATTTCCTTACAAATGGTATGATATGGATCCAAAGGAAAGAAACATGCGTTGTGATTATCTTATCATCTCTATTAATGTGAATAAGACATGGTACGAAAATGATCCATCACTTGGTAATTGATGAAAGGTTGTTGGTAAATTACCTAGACGAGGGGTTTGGAATATTGAAGAGAGATCATTAACAAATCAAGACCATGATGAGAATGATCCTGATACACTGGAACATCCATTAGTGTACAAGTAACAAGATGATGACATTGATGAGACACCAGAAAAATCCATGTATCATAGTACACCTTGTACCTTGAAAACGTGATGACAAAATTTTTTATTTTTATTTTTATGGTTCTACTTTGTTATTTTTTATGGTTTTACTGGCTAAAAGACTTTGTGAAGAAGTTTGGTACGATGGGTGGGGCAACTTTGGAGCCATATTAACATAACTTTCGCAGCCCAATGCAGAATTATTGCCAGGGAATGGGCACCACATTGCTATACCGGATGGTTCGTTATAGATGGGGAAGAAAGGGAGTCTTTGATTAGCATTTTAAAGTTAATGGTTCGTAACATATTATAAATAAAATAAAATTGTGTTGTGTTGCATAATAATTGTGAAAGTATTTTGTTGTACAGTGTTACGGAGCCAACGACTATTAAGCAGAAAAGGGATCATAACTCCTCTGCCCCTTCTGTTTTATTTCTGTTGGTGTTCAAGTCCTCTGTTTTCTGTTATTTTCGATGTTACGGAAACTCAGCAGCTGCTAAGCAAAGAGGATATTAAAGTTCTGAGATTAAAGATCTGTTTCTTTTCCAAGTTCTGGAATCTGGAAAATTTCAAAGTGTATTGTTTGAAAACTTCACTTCTCAACGACTATATTAACGGCAAGTTTGCCGTTAATATTCAAAAGGTATTGTTTGAAAACTTCACTGCTCAACTGCTATATTACAACGTCTATTAAGGGGTGTTAGTTCTCTTTAGTGGAACAGTGCCGTTTTATTATAAAGTTGAAGAATAAAGATTCAACGACTTCAAATCAAAAGCTACAGGGTTTGGTTTTATTTCAACCGAAGCTTTTCACGCCTGGAGATGTGATCAACGACTAAGAAGTAGTCATTTTGTGTTTCTTTTGAGTCAATTGTGTTTTTGCTAATCTGTCAAAGTCACAGATTGCCAACGTGGACTCAGTTTGAGTATAAAAACAATTCGTGATCAGTTTGTATAGGAGAAGATTATTAATGAAAATCAGTTTTGGATAATTCTAGTTTCTCTCAAACTTTTCTGTTTGTTTCTCTTGAAAGTGTTATACTTTCTTGGCTTCTTCTCGTTCAATCCTAGGATTCTCACATGGTACTAGAGCTAGTTGACTAACATCATGGCTGAGTTTACATTTTCTCCAAATATGACTGAAATGATTCATTATAAGAAAAAGTACATTTTGCAACCAATTTTTTTACAACTAAACAAAAATAGTTGTAGATACCTCACATTTAGTAACTAAATTCCAATGGGTTGGCCAAAAGAGAATAAAATTATGGGGCCCATTTATTCTCGCTTTTGACATCTAAAATTAATATTCCACGACTAATTTGATTTGTTGCTGAAAATGTCACATTGGCGTCTAATTTATTTGATTGTCAATTCTTGTGCGGTAAATTTTCCAGTGTTATAACACAATTGACAACTACAACAAGAGATTCCGCAACTAAAATTATGGTTATAGAAAACAATTATTTGCAACTATTAAATAGTTGCTAAATTAGATGCGAATATTTATTAATTAATTTGTAACTATTTTTATTAGTTACAAAATGATATAATTACTGAAATATCCAAGCTTTTGACAATAATTATAAAGGCCCCAGGTGCATTTGACAACTAATTATTTTGTGCATATTACAAGTAGTTGCAAAAACTCATGTATAGCAATTAAAATGTATTTAGTCGCTAAAAGTTGATGAATTTTTTTGGTCCCCACTTTCCTAGTAAAAAAAAAAAATAATATTTTAATTTGTGACTAAAATTACTATTCTGTAACTAATTAGTTAGTTACAATGTATCTTCTTTTGGCAACTAAGATTTTAGTTGCCAAATGTATGGTAAATTCTGCAAATGAGTTTGGGCGCCCCATGTTCCCACTTGAAATAAATTGAAATTTTGGGTAGGTTATTTTGGCAAATAAAGTTATAGTTAATAGGATTTTTTTCACAACCAAAATATTAGCCACTAAATATTGTTTATTAAAAATGAAATTTACTACTAGTAACCAATATCAATTAGTTACAAAAAGTTTGGATATCAAAAATTTGACAGTGGCAACTACAACATTAGTTGCAATTTTTTTTTTTTTTTTTGGCAACTACTAAAATATTAGTAGCTTTTGATGGTTTACAAAACATGAAAATTACAAATGGTGACTAAAATTGGTTGTTACAAATAACTAATCAAATAAATAAATGCCTATGTTTTTATAAACAATTACTAAAAGCCTATCGTATATAAACCCAAACTTAAAACCAAATCCTTAATACCCCAATTTCCTTTACT
Source organism: Pistacia vera (assembly GCF_008641045.1). NCBI lineage: Eukaryota > Viridiplantae > Streptophyta > Magnoliopsida > Sapindales > Anacardiaceae > Pistacia > Pistacia vera. The sequence goes on from NW_022196197.1 coordinate 281,337, forward strand.
CAAGTCCTCTTCTTCTCAATGCACTCCTTTGTATCCAATATCCCTCCTCACTTTACCATCTCCTTGATTCTACTTTTGTTGCCTACATTACCCTATTGAAGGTAACTTCTTTTTATTTTTATGTCAAAGTTCATTCTCTTACATATGATATTTCAGTTTTATTGTTTGATTTTCAATCCGTCTCTTCACAACATTTGCTTTAATTTGTTTAAGCATATATTGTTTGCGACATTCCTAAATGGGTGGCTTTAACTTTGTGATATGTGATTTTACTTTTATCTTCTCTTTCATCCAAAACTAAAATGGTTATTATAATTATACTGGATGCTTTAAATTCATTTATTATTGCTGATAAACAAATGGTGTTTGATAATATCTATTTATTTTCTCAATTGGGTATTTAAGTTTTTTGTTTTATAGATACTCGTTTGAGATGGTTTCATATTCATCAAATTCTCCAACTAAGGTTTGCATTTTTATTCACTTTCTTGTTCTTTAGATCTTAGATTTTATTTTCTATATATTTATTTTTGTGTATCTTCTGGTTTTTTTTTTTTTTTTTTTTTTTTCTTTTAAACTATTTTGTGGGTTTGTTCTTTCAATCTCTTTTTGATTTGGGTTTTGATTTGAGTGTGATTCAACTCTTTCAAAGGTAAGCTTTAATGGGGTTTCTTTGTTTCATGACTTTTGTTTTTTAAAATAATTGTTTTATTTGTAATATGTTTTGCTAATAATGTTAAATTTGTTTGGGTTTTGCCTGATTTAGTGTCTGTTTTGGGCGGTTAATCTTGTGTCATTGGTGTAATGGTATATTGCTCTGTGTAAGAGATGGGTTGTGTTGTCGCAATTTGCTTGATATAAAATGTTATTGCTTTCGAATACTGTTTGTGCTTGTGGTGGGATTATTTGATTGATTTTGTACTAACATTCCAACCTTTGTTGGTTTCAGTTGAATTTCATATGTGATTGAAAATGAAGTAATATCTTCCTAGTTCTTTCAATTTGGTCTTCATAAATGCCATAATAATATTTGAGTTTTCTGAAGCCGTCTAATTTGCTGAAACATCACGTCATTGCTGGAAGGTCACAATGGATAGAATATGGATTTGGTTGTCTAATAGGTGCGAAAAATAGCACATATAAACCTTTGGGATGTACAAGAGATGGATAACACAATTGAAGAAGAGGAGCTTGTTGTTCCTGTACAAGAAGATGAGATTGACAATGCACATTTCAATAGAAATGATGTTGATCCAGACTTGGTTGATGCAACTATTACACATTCGGAGCGGAAGCAGTGGGAGATGATGTAGATTTCGATGTTAAAGAAGAGGATGAGACATCGACTGATTATTGTACTGATAATGAAGATGAATTATTTAGTGATTCTGATACCAACTTCTGATGGTATGAATATGTGCTTATATTTAGCCTTTGTTAGATTATACGTTTGCTTAATCTTAGTTAATGATCTGATTTTGTTAGATTGAATGTATATAGTGTGTTAAATTCTTGCTGGACTTATTGCTTATGGTATGAATTGATGGCAGGAGAAAATGATTGAGATGCAAGAGGAAACACGGGCGAGGGAAAGTGCAAGATCTGAAGCTGAAATATGCGAGGAAGTGCTTAGTAAAGCTTCTGGCTTTAACCAGAATTTTGCATTCTCAATGACTTAGCAGCAAGATACAACAGATGCAGCAGAGCTAAGGCACACAGTTCAATAACAACAAAAAAGGATTAAAGATTTCGAGGAGCAGCTTATACGATATGAAGAACTAAAGGGTAAAGTCAAATTGCTGGAAGAACAACATCAAAAAATGTTTGAGATGATGACACACTTGACTATAGCAGCTGCACATGCACAACCTGCTGCCACTCCAAATCCACAGCCAACTCTATCTCCAACTGATGATGAGTCATCATCATCTGCATCAGCTACGTCTAGAACCCCAACCGGTAACATTTGAGTTGTTACCATTGATGGTTATTTTTGTTTTGTTTTTGTTGTGTGGCAGTATATATTCTGACATGGGGGTAGGACAGGTTTTTTTTTGGGACTTTTTGGGATTGCTTGCGCATATATTTAGATGGTGTTCACAGGGTAGGCATTTTGTAAGTTGGAGTTATGCACATATAGATATATATTGATGAAGATGATAGGTGCATGCTTTTGTTTTTGGTTATGCACACATGATAGTGCATTTTTGGATTTTTATTTCTCTTGTTGCAAAAAAATCCATGTATGGACTATTGACTTTATATGCAATGAAGATAATTGATGTTATTGATTGACATTTTTGTATTGTGTCTCTCTTATTTTGTTGATGTTCAATGTGTTCACCAGGTGAATTACAAGGAGCAGCAACATTGCTCTTAGATGCAGATCCTAACCAAATGATTAGTTGCGAAATCAAAGAAAGCAAATAGGCCAAACACTTTTAGCAACTAAAATTGAGGTACTTTCTACAACTAATTTAATGGTTGTGGAAAGGAAATTACTATATTTCGGTTCAACATTCACTGACTAAATTTTTTGGCAATTACTACTAAAGTTTTAGTCACTAAAAGAGGCAATTTGCAACTAGAAAGGTAGTTGTGAGATGCTTTTACCAAATTACCCTTAAGCATGTGGTGTCTAATTTTTAGGGAATTGCTATCCATTTTTTAGTTACAAAAACCAAATTTTGCGACTAAATCAACAGTTGTGATGTAATTTTACCAAATTACCCTTATTCATTCACCGTCTAATTTAGGGGACTATTTTTCGAGGCAATTAGTAACTAAATTGCTTGTCACTAAAGACAAAGTTTTGGCATCTAACCATGTTTTTAGTCGCGGATACTTTCTGGGACAGCGATTTTGCAACTAGCTAGTGACAAAGGAATTTTCGACGCGATAAATAATCAGGGTCTAAATTTGACTATTAGTGTCTATTTTCAATAGACGCCAAATGCCATTTTTCTTGTAGTGATTCCAGGAAAATTTACTAGAAAGTAGTTTAGATCGGTGATCAATTAATAAATTTTACTTTTCTTCATCTTTACCAACCATAGTAGTTAAGTCAACTAAGAGAAATCACAATTATCGGCCATCACATATGCCAACCACATGTTAGGAATTAATCATAGCAAAACACCGCAGAAATAAAAAATTAATTGGTTAAAACCTAAACCCCAAAATCCTTCTAAGAGATTAAACGTTATTTACATGCCACAAAGAGACAAACGAACCATTCAAGGTTTCAATTTCATACCAAACGTGGGTGGCTCCTTCAATTGATTGTAGAAAATGCTACCACTTCAAGTGTAGAAGTGAACGAACGACATTCCACACAAAGACAAGAATCCACACAAGATCAATTTGCTAGAATGAAGATGGTGGTTCAAAGAAGATGAAGGGAAGGAAACATTTCAAAGAGAAATTTTGATCTCTCTCTTGGCTTGGGCAGCAAGGCTCACGCTTGTGAGAGAAAAGCGTAAGTTGCCCTTTTTATAAGGCAACCCTAGCCCTAATCTCCCTTGGAATATTTTCCAAAAATATCTCCTAATAATATCTAATAGTTATTCCTAAATAATTAGATATAACTTTTTGCCCAAGAAAGAGTTGGATGGGTATTTAATTATGATTTTTTTAATTATTCAATAAAAAACATTTAAAACATATATACACCAGTATATATATATATATATATATATTTAAATAATAATTCTTTATTCATTTATAATATATATACACCAATATATATATATATATATAATCTTACAAATTAAATCCAATATGAAATTGGAAATAGGTGACAACCTTCCATCAAATTCAGTTGCTCCATAAGATTTGCCAAAATACCCCTGCTTCTTGAAAAGACGAAGTTGCCCTTATTCAATATCTTCCTTAAATTGTCATTTAAGTGTGTGACCCGTAGGCTCCTTATCATATTGACAGTGGGTAATAATGCAATTAACACCCTATTAATCATATCATTACACACAGACCAATGTTGACCTCTAGCAAGGCATCATAGCCACTCGACATATTCGAATTAATCGAATTAGTTACTTGTCAATGGTATGGTTACCATGCAATTCAATCTATTAGAGTGGATGCCCTAGAGCCAATCAATTATTGTAGAATTGACTCTTTGTAATAATGTTCATTGATCAATAAAAGGCATTTTATTCTATATCGCGTAAATCATTATTGTATGTATTAATATATGTCCTTAGAATGGTAGAATCGTGACGAGGGTATCAAGTGTTTCAAATCTTGATAGTGAGAACCTTATGAGCACATATGGTGGCCATTCTAGAAACGTCCGTAGCCCTAGTATTATTCTGAAGTAAGGGCACAGATGATACGGTAAGGCTATCATAGTGTTGAACAACCCTGTCGAAAGGTAGTAACTGATCTCACTTATCAAGGTTGTTTGGTGACAACCTGGTGCAACACATGGGTGCTTGCTATAGGCAAGTTCACTGGATTGACCCACCAGAGGATTCCATATGGATGGTAACCCTAGTGTCTACGGAACAAATCCTCTAACGAATGGTGGTGCATGTGATCCTTAGACTTGAGATCACTGGAGTGCCTTGTGCACTGATTGGTGTAGTTTGACACTAGCCCAATGCAGTTCTATTTAGAGCTGTCAATACGGTAGTGATTGGTTACGTTAAGGAGTGATCAAGACTATGCTGGATCGATATAGGATTCATCACTACCGGGTATGGGGGAAGTTATCTCACGGCGCAATTCAGTAAAGGAAATGACACAAAAACTGCGGCCACAGTGAGTTGTTGCTCTATCCAATTTATAATTCTGGTCATTTGTCCAATGACTGAATACATACATATCGAGAGTGACTGAGGTTGACACTATTTCTATGCCTCGGTCTCGTTGAGATAACAGATGATGAAAGGATTGGATTGCACAGTAACCATATCGTTGACAGGTAGCTGTTTTGCTAAATCCGAATCTATCAGGTGGCCATGATGCTTTGGTAGGGGCCAATCTTGGTCTGTATGTAGTGAAACAATTAATTGGTGTTAATCGCGATATTATACAATGCCGGTATGATAAGGAGCCTACAGGTCACACACATAGAAGATAATTTAAGAACCAGTTTATAAGAAGGGCATTTTCATCTTTTTAGGTGAAAAGGTATTTTGGTAATCTCATAGTGCAATTAAATTTGTTGAGGTTGTAGCCTTTATTTAATTTGATATTAAAATTAAATAAGTGAGATTATATTTAAATATGTGTACGCATATATTTAAATGAATTATTGTTATTATTAAATGTTAATATATTTTAAATATATTAATTGAATTTAATTGAAATAATAATAATAATATCTAAATGGGGCTGTTTGGACATAGGGGATGTTTGAGTTGGTGCCCAAGCCCATTCCATGATGAAATAGGACATTGTGTGCATTATATAAGTGCAACACTTTGTGAATTAAATAAGAATTCATTCATTCACATTTAATTAAAAACTCCAGCCCTCTTTTCTCTCTTCCCATGCCAGTTTGCATTTGGATTGAATCAGATATCACTTGATTCTTGTTCTTGGTTTTTAAGGCTAAAGAGGATCTAGCAAATCCCTCTTTAGTTCCTTAGGGTTATCTTTATGTGGACTACCGCTGGTTCGATCCTACCCTTGGATTGGTAGTGAAACCCATTCAAAGACAAATTGGAGGAGCCTGCAAACGTGCGTATGATTTCTTAACTCTAAACTGATTTTTTTACAGATAAACTTAAAATTTGTGCCCTGATCTTGGTTCTAAGGAACGATATATGTTATATATAATTTTTGTTTTCCACTGCCATGACTTGATTGTTTCCTAATAGTGGTATCAGAGCCTAGGGTACCGGAATTTATAGTTTTATGTGTGGTTGATTACATGTATTTGATTGGTAACATGTTGCCTTGTTGAATCTGCACAAAATTTGCCTTGAAAGCATGTTTTAAGAAATCAATTTAATTGATTAATTTAATTTGTTGATGATCTGCAAGTTTGGTATATTGGGTTATGAATTTTTGTTGAACTCAGAAGTTTAGATTGATTGCAAAATCCATTTGGCGTATTTTTGGTGACTGGTTGAACTGATAAGATGCTACAGATCAATGTACGCTCGTATCGCCTCAGCGATCTTTGTTTAGCGTACTCGCTGATTGAAAAATCAGCGCTCGCCATGGCAATATAACCCATCGCCATAGCGATTGTCCTTACTGCAATCGCTGATTGAATATCAGCGCTCGCCGCGGCGATATAACTTATCGCCGCGACAATCGCAGTCTAAGTTGCGCGTTGACGAAAATCAGCGCTCGCCGCGGCAATTGCACGTGACGCATGTATGCAACGCAAATCAGCACGTGCTACGGCGATCTAATCCATCATCGCAGCGAGTGCACTTTCAAGTGCGTAGGGGCGAAGTGAAAAGTTTCAAAACTTTTAGACCAAATTATAGATCTATAAATTGTCAGGGGATAATTAATAATTAACCCACCCAATTCAAAAATTGATTGTTTTTGAAATGTATGCCATGTACTTGTTTGTATATTGCATGGGTACATGAGCCTTAGACCTATGGTGAATGTTTTAAAAATTTTGGGTATGTATGGTTGTAATTTATTAAATAGGGCTTGTGTGTGCTGCCTTTCTCCCCTTCTCGATGTACATTCTTTTCTCATCTTATCCCCCTCGAATGTAAATCGAGGTTTCTAAATTTATTGCTTTAAAGAATTTTGTATAATTATTCTCACTGTAAATTTAGAATGATGTTTTTGTAATGTACTTGAAGACGGATCAAGGAAGAGACAATCATAATTGAAGACTCAAGATTTTATTACAGGACCCCTAGGTGAACCACTGATTCCTCTAGGCTTGAGGAAATTGGTTTTGGTTGGGCCATGTACTGGCACGTTTTAATATTTTTTTTAGAATGCATGCTAAGGTTGAATGTTCAATAACATGTCAAACAATGTCATTCTAACAAAGATAATAATCTGGTGAGACATTAAATAATAACCCCTTAATTAAAGTATATTAAGTCACGTATGCCTTCCATCGCCATGGTTTTAATCAAACCACTATTCGTCGCAACCTTGTTCGCCAAAGTGAAGGGTACACTTCTACCAGTGGGAGGTTAAAATTCATTGGAGTTTTCCTTAATGGTGATAGGTCAACTTAAAATGACAGTTTTGCTTGTTTACCAAAGCGAAGGCTGATAAACGCGTCATAGGCATAATAGAAAAGTACACATATTGTGTGTACGTGGTGGCATGTAGTGTCCACTCTACTAATATTGAGAATCACACTTCAGGATAATGGTTTGGGTCATTGGATTATGTGATTGGCTTGTGGGCTTCTTCACATTTGAGGTTGATAGGAGGAGCTATCAATTAGTGTGGATTAAGTTTGTTGGCCTACCTAATCAACCCATTTTGGCTTGTTCACCAAAGCAAAGGTTTGAAATGGGCCAGATGGGATCTTAATCTATTAGGAAAGCCAACAGGCTTTCCCGAGTTAATAGTGAGGGCTATTGACTTGAGGAAATAGTGGGAGCGTCGTTTAATAAAAGACCATATTAAATAATAATGAACTTTATAATGAATTTTTCTTTTCTGCAATTGTAGATTCACTAAAATGAGCATTATGAACTTGTGACCGATAATCAAGAAAGAAAACAGGTTGGATGGATCCAATTTCTTAGGCTGGTATCGTAATCTTTGGATTATACTCAAGTCGGAAAAGAAATTGTATATCCTTGAAAAGCCATACATGGCTAAGCCTAATCCTGACGCCACTCAAGAAGTAAAAGACACTTATCAAAAGTTCCTAAATGATGCTGATGGTGTTCAATGCTTGATGTTAGCATCAATGATACCAATGCTGCAAAAATAGCTTGAGAATATGGACGTTGCCGCCATTATTCTAAAGTTCAAGGAGCTTTTTGAAGGGAATGCTCTACATGAGAGGTACAAGGTGTCAAAAGCACTATTTGGAAGTTGTCGAACTGAGGGAGCCCAAGTTGGCCTTCATGTGCTCAAGATGATCGAGCACATAGAGAGGCTTGAGACTTTGGGATTTGAGTTAGATGCAGAATTATAAATGGATTTGATTTTACAATCCTTGCCTAACTCTTATGCACTGTTCATAATGAACTTCAATATAAACATAATGGTGAAAACCATGTCAGAGCTTTTGAACATGCTGAGGATTGCAGAGCAGGACTTAAAGAAGTCCAAGCTTGTTTTACTAGTTGCTGCCAGTAAAGGAAAGGGTAATGGTAAGGGTAAGGCCAAGGCCAAACCAAGCCCAAGCCCAAAGGACAAGGTGCTCTTAGGCCTGAGAGTGGCATACAGAAGGGTAGGAAAGTAGTATGCTTCTATTGTGGCAAGCTTGGCCACTAGAGGAAACACTGCAAGGCTTTCCTTGCAAGCAAAAATAAGTCAGATGCTTTGACTTCAGGTATATTTATGATTGAGATTAACTTCTCTCCTTTAACATCTTGGGTCATTGACACAAGATGTGGTACTCACATTTGTACTGATGTGTAGGGGCTAAGGTAGAGTAGAGTGCTCGCCAAATGAGAGGTGGACATACGAGTTGGAAATGGAGCACATGTGGCTGCACTGGCTGTAGGAACTTACTGTTTATCTTTGCCTACGGGCTTATTGTTGGAACTATATAACTGTTATTATGTACCTTCTATTTCTAAAAATATTATTTTAGTATCCGCTTTGGATAATATAGGGTATCATTTTGAGATATCTAATGGAATGTTGTCTTTTAGTTTGAATGCTATTCTATTTAGAATTGAAAGGTTATATAACGGGTTATATGTTCTTGATTTAAACAATAAGGATATTCTCAATATTAAAACCAAGAAAGCTAAACATTGTGATCAAAATCAGACATACCTCTAGCATTGTAGATTGGGTCAGTTAATAAAACCTGCATTGCAAAACTTCAAAGGGATAGAGTTTTGGACCCTTTTGACTTTTAGTCATTTGAGATATGCAAGTCATGCCTGTTAGGCAAGATGACCAAGTCTCATTTCACAGGACAAGGTGAAAAGGCTACTTAATTGTTAGGCATCATCCATAGTGATGTATGTGCCCACTAACAGTTGAAGCTAGAGATGGATATTCATACTTCCTCACATTTACTAATGATTTCAATAGATATGGTTATGTCTACCTTATGAGACATAAATCTGAAGCCTTTGATAAATTCAAAGAATTCAAGAATAAAGTACAAAATATGTTAGGCAAAAGTATTAAAGCTCTTCGGTCGGATCAAGAAGGTGAATACTTAAGCTCAAGGTTTTCTGAATACTTGAAGGAATGTGGGATAGTATTACAACTCACCCCTTCGTATACACCCCAACACAACGGCATGTTTGAAAGGAGGAATAGGACCTTACTTGACATGGTTAGGTCCATGATGAGTTCTTAGTGATCTACCTGCATCATTCTAGGGTTATGCCCTAGAGACTACGACTCACGTTTTGAACCATGTGCTATCAAAGCATGTAGATAAGGCTCCATATGAATTATGGAGTGGGTGAAAGCCCAACTTGTCTTATCTAAGGATTTGGGGTTGCGAAATTTATGTTAAGAAATTGACTTCGAACAAGCTGGGCCCAAAATCCAGTAAATGTATATTTGTTGGGTATCCAAAGGAGACCACATGATACTATTTCTACCACCCAGAAGAGAGCAAAATTTTTGTAGTTCATTCTGGTGTCTTCCTAGAAAAGGAATTTTTTCTAAGAAGTACTAGTGGGAGAAAAGTAGAACTCGATGAAGTTCTAGAACCGCAATATATACTAGATGAAGAACGGGATAATATACCACAGGAAGTGGTTGAACATCAGAAAAAGGTTACTCCACAACCTATGGATCAAAGTGAACCACCTCAGGTAGCATAGGAGCTACGTAGATCTGGGAGAGTATGCCATGAGCCCAAGAGATACAGTTATCTCATGACTCAACATGGTGACGTACTAGTCTACCAAGATGACGAACCCATAACCTACGAAGATACTATATCGGATCCAGATTCCATTAAGTGGCTTGAAGCCATGAATGGAAAGGTGCATACTTATAAGGCACGACTGGTTGCCAAAGGTTTCAAACAAATTTATGGTATTGACTATGAAGAAACCTTTTCATCGGTTGCCATGATTAAATCCATCCGGATTATGCTTGCGATTGTTGCATATCATGACTATGAGATTTGGAAAATGGATGTCAAAAAAACTTTCCTAAACAGAAACCTTGAAGAGGATGTGTATATGACACAACCCGATGGTTTTATTCTTGATGGGCAAGCTGATAGGGTATTGATGAGAATGCAAAATGTCATATTCCCTCCACCCCCCCCCCCCCCCCCCCCCTCTCTTTTTTAATGCTAGTCTTTTATATATTTTGGTGCCTAAATGTACTCATATTATTTTATTTTGATTTAGGATGCAAATGGAGGCATTAAATGCAAAACGAAACTAATTAGGTGATTTCAGACAGTTTCAACATTGCTTCATAATCTGGGCACAACTCCTTCATCCAAGCTCCGATTTAGGTGATTCAAAATGCTATGGAACACCAAGAAGAGATCTACAACTTTAAGTTTGATTCTGGAGAGACACTCATTGCATCAAGGTTGTAATTGGGCTTGAAGTTGACGCACTTGCACTGCTGATGTTCTGGAACATTCTGCCTTATCATGCAATTCAAATATGTAGTTTACCATTGGAAGTTTTGAAGATCTGGTCCATGAAAGTTACAGTTTGAAACACCACTTTCTTAGTTATATTAGGACTTTATTTTATTTTTAATTAATCAGATTTGGATAAATGTTATTTTAGGATAAAGCTTAGAATATTTTTAGGAGATTGAGGAGAATTCGAAGACTTGAACTGGATATTTTAGAGGGGAAGAGAGATCAGATTGAGAGGAGACTACACGCCTCTCCTTCCCCTTTTCTTTAACTTTTCCTTTGAATTTTCATGATGGCCATGAGTGGCTAAATTTTCATAACTTGGTTGAAGGAAATGGAGGCCTCATAATCAATAAAACTGTGAGATCTAATCTGTTTTTAGTGTTCAATATATGCTTTGAGTATTGGATGTTCTTCTATGCCTATTTTCATGATTGTCTCATTTAATTACTAAGAGGCCTACTAGTTTATTATTTGTTGTAATCTATCACTAAATTAGATATCAAATCCGTAATTGTTTGATCCCTTAAATTTGTGAGTAACTAAGATTTAAGAATTTTCTGCATCAAGAATTATTAAATCTTAAGAAGAATGCTCAACTAAATTAAATACAACCGCTTGTGTTTGTGTTGTTAAGCTTCATCGATCTTTCTAGTTCTTAAGGTTGCTTCTAGATTAAACCTTTAGCGCTTATCTTGGGTTGTATAGTAGTAAGATTAATTAGATGGCTTGTTTCCTAATTAACTGCAAATAAGAAGAGATAGGAAAATAGTTCCAATGGTGAATATTCAAAGTATGAATTGATATATACTTACATCGATGATCAGTTGTAAAATTCCGATGGTGGATGTTGACTTAGACCAAGGTTTGTTCTTTTGATTGATTTCGATGATTTGTTTTGAATTGTCCCTTAGTTGCTTTTTTCCTGAAATTGTTTTCGTTATACTCAAATCCCCCCCATCCTTGTTCACGTAGCATAAAACTAGGCTAGACACTCTCCGTGGGAACGATCCTTACTCGCACTATTACATGTATTCTTAGATTTTAATTCTAGTTGCCTGCGACAGCACACCAGGTATGCAAGTTATAGAGATCCATTTATGGACTCAAGCGAGCTTTAAGGAGCTGGAACATTTATTTTGATGAAGCCGTAAAAGAATTCGGTTTTATCAAGTACGAAGATGAGCCCTGTGTTTACAAGAAAGTGAGTGGGAGCGCAGTGGCATTCCTAGTGTTGTATGTCGATGGCGTACTTTTGATCGGGAATGATATACCGAGCTTGCAGTTAGTAAAGACTTGGTTATCCAAGTGCTTCTCCATGAAGGACTTAGGGGAAACAACCTACATCCTTGAAATAAAGATTTATCATGATAGATTGTGTAGGTTGCTTGGCCTAAGTTAGAGTGCATATATTGACAAAGTACTGAAAATATTTAGTATGGAAGAATCCAAGAAGGGATTTCTTCTGATGTCACATGGTGTTTATCTCTCTAAGGATATGTGTCCTAGAACACAAGATGAGAGAGATAGGATGAAGAGGATCCCATATGCATCAGTAATTGGATCCATCATGTATGCCATGCTATGTACTCAGATTGATGTTTCATGTGCTTTGAGCACTTGTAGTAGATATCAATCGGATTCAGGTGAGCGTCACTGGATGGCTGTCAAGAACATTCTTAAGTACTTGAAAAGGACTAAGGATATGTTCTTAGTTTATGGAGGGGAAGATGAGCTCACTGTAAGAGGATACAGTGATGCTAGTTTCCAAATGGACAAAGATGATTATCGATAACAATCAGGGTTTGTATTTTGTCTTTACGGGGGTGTACTAAGCTAGAAGAGCTCCAAGCAAAGCATCATAGCGGACTCTACAATGGAGGCTGAGTATATTGCATTATCAGATGCAGCCAATGAGGTAGTCTGGATTATGAAGTTCATCATCGAACTTGGTGTGGTTTCCATGATTGTTGATCCAATAGACATCTATTGTGACAACAATGGAGCAATCGCTCAAGCCAGGAAACCACAGTCTTATCAAAAGTCCAGACACATACTCAGACGATTCCATCTCTTTAAAGAAATAGTTGAGAGGAAAGATGCGTAGATCAGTAAAATGCATAATTGAAGCATGTTCAAAACTGGAGCGTTTTCCAGGATTTTCACTTCAACTTCAAATCGCCATAACTTCCTCGTTTCAGCTCCAAATCATGAACCGTTTGTTTCTTGTCATCACACATTCCATCACCAATATAATTCTTCATCTAAATATCATCTTTACATTGCTAACCTGAAAACACTCAAAACATACCCGTGACTTCATAAAAGATATTTATGAAATAATTAAGTTAAATTGCATAAATTAAACCTAATTTCCCATAAATAATCTCAATAAACCACTAAGTACATGCATATTTTCAAGCTCTTATCAATACTGGGGCTATGGACATTTCTAGGATGGCCACCAAATGTGTTCATAGGGATCTCGCAATTAAGACTTATAACTGCTTGATTCCCTTGTCTCGGTTCCACCACTCTAAGGAAATATATTATTACATACATATGGAATATGATTTACATAATATAAATGATTCCTTTTATTAATAGAATAACACGATGCATAGAGTCAATATAAAATATTTGATTGGCTTTAGGGCACATACTCTAACACCAAAATGTATCATCATAGCAAATACAATATCCAATGGTCCAATAAAATCCTATCTCTTCATACTTTGGCCTTAGCGCTAGACAATATCTATCAAATTACTCAATACCATATCCTACTCCAGTTTTTAACTCTACACATGCAATTCATAATGTTCCATATGGAAATTACTATAATGATCCTGGTGACAACCAAAATGCTTTGTTAGTGTAAGATGTTAGAGGATTTAATCCAAAATCTGATTGAGGAAGAGGTAGAGGTTTCTTTAAGTCAAAAATATACTGCCAAGTTTGTGGAAAACCAAGGCATACTGCGATTCAATGTTATCATAGGCTTGATATTTCATATCAAGGATCTCACAATCAAAGTCAAAAACAACAGTTATAACAAATCTCTCAACATGATTCATAAGAGAAGACAACTCATGCTTATTTTGTTTAGAAAAATTCCAGTGCACCTGATAATAGCAAAACAACCAATTCAAGTTTCACACAATCACAAGCAAATGTATCACAAGCCGCTTCATCATCATAACCTGTCAATCCTATGTCATTCTTTGCATAACTAATTTCAAATCCTCAACGGTATCTTGACTCTAAAGCCACAAGCCACATTACTTCAACACCTTAGAATCTCAATTTTAGTAGTCCATATAGTGGTGTAGAAAAAATTCAAGTTGGAAGTGGTCAGTGTGATAAGTGTTTGAAAATGCACTTATTCATAGTGGTTTATCGGGATTATTTGTGGGAAATAAGCTTTAATTTGTGTGATTTGACTTAATTATTTCATAAATGAGTTTTTCATAATCACAGGTATGTTTTGTGTGTTTCCAGATCATAAATGCTTCAAAAAATTATATTCAGATAAAGAATGCTGTTTGCGATAGAATGTCTGATGATTGGGAACAAACTGTTCAGAAATCGGAGTTGAAACGAGAAAGATATGACATTTTGAGTGTGACTTGTGAATCTGGTTATGCTTGAGCCTAGAATGTTCTTCAATATTTGATGTGTTAGAGTAGGTTCCCTAGATGTTAGTGTATGCCCTAGGAACCAATCATGTTGATGGTTTCAGGACATTATATCTTGTAAATGTATTATGAATAAAAGAAAGTGTTCTTATTTCACATGTTGATTTTCTGCTTCATTTATATTATATTATATTTAATATTGCACGTGAAACGTCCGGATGACACGGATCTTCAGAAGATCAAATCATCAAAGAATTCCCTACGCAAGTAATGTTAATTTGGCAATGACATTGCATAGTAGGCATGCTGAATGTCTCCATTGAATATCATGTGATGGTATTAGTATGGGTGATTATAAGAGATATGTCATTAAGGCATTAGTATGGATAAACGGTTAGTGAACTGTTTATCGAATACAACCGATTATGATGAATCACATAGATATGGTCAATGATGCATCGTAGGATCATGCTAGTGTACCATTGATCCTTAGACCTGAGACATCACGGTTGGATTCAACATAGGATGCATATGGTTCATATGGTGTATAAGCATGAACTAGTCATGTCTTGTGTAATAAGTCAGTTTGGTCATATGTTATTCATGTGCAAGGACAAGTGATGGTCAAGATGGGGTCCGTTAACTCAAAATAGTCCAATCTTGAGTTCCCAGTTCGTCAATAAACATTGGAAAAGGGAAATCTCTGGCTAGAGTATAATGAATTCCAGATGAAAAGTAGTTTCATGTTGATGAGTTCCATTGTATCGATTGACAATTTGATTACAGATTAAGTTAAAGGCTTTGACATACCATGAACCATTCTTAATCGGGATTAGATAACAGAGGGATTTGACTACATGGTACATACGATCAGAATAGGTTCATTGGAGTTTACACTTCATTGTGGTTTAGGGGTTATGGAACATTGCTAGACATCTACCATAATCAATGGGAGTTTCGATTATAAAGAATTATAATGAAACATATCAAATTAGATATTGGGCCCACGGCTAGATCACAGTGAATCAAAATGGTCACACATAAAACCAAGCTCAAGGAGAGAGAGTAATATATATCATTAATCAGATTAATAATGTTCGGATGTAAACGGTTGCATCCGAATTAATGTATTGGTGAGAAATGATTATCCATGGATAGCTAGCACTAACCAAATGTAATAAGGATATATTAAATATTATTATTGAATTGGATTCAATGATGGGGGCAAAAGTGCATTGGTTTTATTCTAAAGGGATAGAATATTTAATGGAAATAAAATTTGGTCTAATTATGAATTAACTATAAAACCAAGGACTTGACATAAATGTTTATTCTCAAGTTAATTTTAAATTGTTTGAGGCCTTTCCAAAACAATTTAAAATTACACTTTGTGCCCATGGTATATAAATTAAGTTTTATACCATTTTAATTCAATTGAAACAAGCAACAATCTCTCACTTTCTCTCTCACTCTCTCATCACTCTCTCATCTTTGGCTTGGGTGGATTTCATTTTGAGTTTCTTCATTCTCTTTTGAAGAATCTTGACTCCAAGTTTCAAATCAAGCTTTTAATAGCAAAAAGAGTTGGTAATTTTCTATCCTTTTCTTACATTAACAAGTTAATGTTTTAATTGTTTCTTTTCTACCTTATGTCCATCATCTTGATCATCATTTTCTCTCCATTTCCATGTCCAAAATGCATGAATCTGAACACTAGAGCCAATCAATTATTGTAGAATTGACTCTTTGTAATAATGTTCATTGATTAATAAAAGGCATTTTATTCTATATCGCGTAAATCATTATTGTATGTATTGATATATGTCCTTAGAATGGTATAACCGTGACGAGGAAATCAAGTGTTTCAAATCTTGATAGTGAGAACCCTATGAGCACATATGGTGGCCAATCTAGAAATGTCCGTAGCCCTAGTATTATTATGAAGTAAGGGCACAGATAATATAGTCAGGCTATCATAGTGTTGAACGACCCTGTCGAAAGGCAGTGACTGATCTCACTTGTCAAGGTTGTTTGGTGACAACCTGGTGCAACACATGGGTGCTTGCTATAGGCAAGTTCACTGGAGTTACCCACTAGAGGATTCCATATGGATGGTAACCCCAGTGTCTATAGAACAAATCCTCTAACGAATGGTGGTGCATGTGATCCTTAGACTTGAGATCACCGGAGCGCCTTGTGCATCGATTGGCATAGTTTGACAATAGCCTAATGCAGTTCTATTCAGAGCTGTCTATACGATAGTGATTAGCTGCATCAAGGAGTTATCTCACGGCGCAATTCAGTAAATGGCAACAAGACTAAAACTGTGACCACAGTTGGATTGAGTTGTTGCTCGATCCAGTTTATAATTCAGGTAATTGGTCTAGTAACTGAATACATACATATCGAGAGTAACTAAGGTTGACACTATTTCTATGCCTTGGTCTCATTGAGATAACAGATGATGAAATGATTCGATTGTACGGTAACCATATCATTGACAGATAGCTGCTTCGCTGAATCCGAATCTATCGGGTGGCCATGATGCCTTGCTAGGGGCCAATCTTGGTCTGTGTGTAGTGAGACGATTAATTGGTGTTGATCGCGATACTACACACCATCGGTATGATGAGGAGCCTACGGGTCGCACACATAGAAGATAATTTAAGAACCAGTTTATAAAAAGGGCGTTTTCATCTTTTTAGGAGAAAGGGTATTATGGTAATGTCACAGTGCAATTAAATTTGCTGAGGTCATAAACTTTATTTAATTTGTTATTAAAATTAAATAAATGAGATTATATTTAAATATGTGTTCGCATATATTTAAATGAAATATTGTTATTGTTATTGTTATATATATATATATATATATATTAATATATTAATTGAATTGAATTAAAATAATAATAATAATAATAAAAATATCTAAATGGGGCTGTTTGGACATAGGGGTTGTTTGGGTTGGAGCCCAAGCCTATTCCATGATGGAATAGGGCATTGTGTGCACTATATAAGTGCAGGATTTTTGTTAAATGAAATAATCATTCATTCAATCATTTTGACAAAAATTCCAGCCACCTTTCTCTCTTCCACACCACTTCACATTTGCTTTAAACAAAGTATTACTTGAATTTGTTCTTGGTTCTTAAGGCTAAAGAGGATCTAGCAAATCCCTCTTTAGTTCCTTGGGGTTATCTTCATGTGGACTACCGGTGGTTCGATCCTACCCTTGGATCAGTAGCGAAACCCATTCAGAGATAAGTTGGAGGACCCTCCAAACGTGCGTATGGTTTCCTAACTCTAAACTGATTTTTCTACAGATTCGTATTTAATGTATAAACTGAAAAATTTGTGCCCTGATCTTGGTTTTAAGGAACGATCTATGTTATATTTAATTTTTGTTTTCCGCTGCCATGACTTGATCATTTCCTAACATGATGATAACTTGATTTTTAGAACTTGGATTTGTATGATTCTTAAACCATTGGAAATCTGGCTTGAAAGGCTACAATTCATATGTTCATGAGTTTGCTAGATTTATAAGTTAGCATGCTCAATTTTCCACATCTTTATGGGCTACAACATTTCAATTCTTCCATCGCAACTTTGAAGTCTCGGGTTTAGTTGGGAAGTGAACTGATTTTGAACGCACCGCACCATGCCAAAATCAATTTGTGGCATGCGTCCTAGAGTCTTAATTATATGCAAATTTGCTAAAGTCTTATCCGAAGTTTCCTATCCTAACTTTAATAGGATTGTCCCAACTACATTCCCAAAAAACCCTAGCATTATAAATATGTGTCTTTAGCTATTTTTAGGGGAGATGAAAGGAAGAAAAAGAGAAGACAAATTGTAATTTTGCAGATTATAGCATTTATTCTTTGAGCTTTGGGCCATCAATTAGAGAAGTTTTCTTATATTCTTTTCTAGATCTCATGTCTTTTACTTTTTCAATGGTTGTTTCTTTCCATTCAACTATGAACTAAATAAATTTTCTATGACTAAAATGTAGCCCAATTTATGATTATGTTTGATGGATTGATGTTAAATTTTGTTAAGCAATTCTTTTCTAAGTTTTTATTATTGTTCATATTGCCTTCAATATTTTTGGTACCAAGATTTGATTGATCTAATGGACTAGTTTGAGATAAAGAAATGAAATCTAGTTAGTCTTAATAATAAAATGTTAGAGTAGGTGTCCTAGAGCCAATAAATTATTGTAAAATTGATTCTCTGAAATAATATTCATTGATCAATAAAAGGCCTTTTATTCTATATCGTGTAAATCATATCTACATGTATTGATATATGTCCTTAGAATGGTAGAACCACGACGAGGGTATCAATTGTTTCAAATCTTGATAGTGAGAACGCTGTGAGCACATATGGTGGCCATTCTAGAAATATTTGTAGCCCCAGTATTATTCTGACCAAGGACACAGATAATACAATAAGGTTATCATAGTGTTGAACGACCATGTCGAAAGGCAGTGACTGATCTCACTTGTCAAAGTTGTTTGCTGACAACTTGGTGTAACACATGGGTGCTTGCTATAGGCAAATTCACTAGACTAACCCACCAAAGGATTCCATATAGATAGTAACCCTAGTGTCTATAGAATAAATCGTCTAACCAATGGTGGTGCATGTGATCCTTAGACTTGAGATCACCAGAGTGACTTATGCACCGATTGGTGTAGTTTGACACTAGCCCACCGTAGTTCTATTCAGAGCTATCAATATGGTAGTGATTGGTTGCATCGAGGAGTGTATCAAGACTATGGTGGATCAACAGAGGATTCATCACTCCCAGGTACGGGAGAAGTTATCTCACTATGCAATTTAGTAAATGGCAATAACACTAAATCTGTGGCCATAGTGGCATTGAGTCGTTGCCCAATCCAATTTATTTTTTCAGTCATTGGTCCAGTCTTTGAATACAAACACGTCAAGAATAACTGAGGTTGACACTATTTTTGTGCTTAAGTCTCGATGAGATAACATATGAAGAAAGGATTTGATTACACGCTTATCATTGATAGGTAGTTGTTTCGCTGAATCCGAATCTATTAAGTGGCCATGATGCCTTGTTAGGGGCCAATCTTGGTTTGTGTGTAGTGAGACGATTAATTGGTGTTAATCGCGATACTACTCACTGCCGATATGATGAGGAGCCTACGAGTCACACACATAGAAGATAATTTAAGAATCAGTTTGTGCAAGGGGCATTTTCGTCTTTTAGGATAAAAGGGTATTTTGGTAATCTCACAGTGCAATTAAATTTGCCGAGGTTGTTGCATATATTTAATTTAATATTAAAATTAAATAAGTGAGATTATATTTAAATATATGTACGCATATGTTTAAATGAATTTTTATTAATTAAATGTTAATACATTTTATAAATGTATTAATTGATTTTAATTATAATAATAAAATAAAATAAAATAAAATACTAAAAAAAAGGAGGGTGTTTGGATACAAGGGTTGGAGCCATGCCTATTCCTCATTGGAATAGGGTTTTTACACATGCATTAAATAAGTACATGTGTTTGTTAAAGTAAGTATACAAGTCATTTCATTCATTGAAAGAAAAAGAGAGGCAGCCCTCTCCCACCTTTTTACTCTCACGTTTTTCCCTTGTGCTTGAATCAAAGTTTCCTTTGATTCAAGTTGATTCTTAAAGCCAAAGAGGATCTAGCAAATGCCTCTTTGGTTCTTTGGATCGTCTTCATGTGGATCATCGTTCGCTCGATCCTATTCTTGGATCGGTAGTGAAGTAGATTTTGAGACATTTGAAGGAGCCTCCAAATGTGTGTAAGATCTCTGATCCTTGTCTAGATTAATGTTACATTTGTTCTTTTCAATTTAAGCATGTAAAATATATACATATCAGACTCTGATCTCGAGTTAACCAGAGTAATCGATGGGAAATATTTTTGCTTTCTGTTGCGTTTACCCCTAGTAAATCACCATAGGTTGAATGAATAGTAGGGATGCTAGACATGACTTGTGTGACTGTATTAAATTCCATAAGGCTTAATGATCACTTAAGACCAAAATTAAATTTAGAGATATCTTGGGTTGGTAATAGAGGATTAATCCGATTATTGTTTGAGAGAAAATATTGGAATTTCAGGGAATTTGGTCTTTAGAAAAGGCTTAACAATGATAGCATGATTTGTCAAGACATAAGAGTAAATTGGTGTGAAGTCTATGCCCTAGGTTTAGTTATATTGTTTTACAACTAGCTGATTTGTGATTTGTTTTCTTTAGTTTTTAGTTCTGTTTTTAAAATTGTTAGTATTAGTTATCACATCCCATTAATTTTTTTATTAATCAAATAGTAATAAGAATAGTTTATTTTGGTAGTTGGTAGGTAGTAATTCTCTAGGGTTCGATATCCGTATATTCATACTATATTACTCGAACGATTTCATATGTTGTGAAAGTCTTGCCACAGTGTCTTGATATCACTCATACAAATGACATTCTTTTCTTTACTTTTGTTCCTTTAAAGAAGTTGAAAGTTACTAGAGTGTTAGTAGTTCTTGGAATTACAAAGAATTTCATAAGCATGTTAAAATTGACTTAAGATAATGAAGTTGTTGCTAAGTTTTCTACTAGCATGTGTGTTATTAAGGACAAGGTGTCACAAGCAATTTTGTTGCATGGCATCCTCAAAGAAGGATTGCATCGACTGAAACAAGTCAAAACTAAATCTTGTCTGTCAATTGCTTATGATTCTAGTCTTACGAATTTTAAGATAAAAATAAAGATATTGGAATAAGTGTACCTGTGCTTTTGAATTTTTGCTCAATTGCTCCTTGTAAAAGCAATTCAAAGATTGAAAATGTGTACACAATTGATGTCGTTACTAAGACCAAACTGAATTCTAGTGCTCTTTTATGACACATGAGGCTTGCTCACCCTCAAAATAAAATTTTACAAAGTGTTGTAAATAAGTTTTCTGATAAAGCAAATGTTTATGGAATGAATTTGTTAAATTGTTCACCTTGCAAGTATGAAAAATGCATCAGTTGCTTTCCTTCTTCTCAAACAGTAACTACAAAGCCTTTAGAACTTGTTTTTGCTGATTTGTGGGGACTAACACCTGTTGTTTCCAAAGATGGCTATAGGTACTACATTGTATTTCTAGATGATTTTAGTAGATATTCTTGGATTATCCTTTGATGCAAAAATCAGAAGCTTTTCTTGTTTTCACTAAGTTTCTTGCTCTTGCTGAAAATCAGCTAAATACCAAATAAAATGTTTGCAGACAAACTGGGGAGGAGAATTCAGGTCTTTTCGACCATACTTGACTGATGATAATCCGAGAATTATACTGTTTTTATTAGGCTTTTAGGCTGGATTTTAAATACTTTTTAGTTCATTTATGCTTGAATTGCCACTTATTTCTTCACATTTTGCGTTTTAGGCTAAAATGGACATTTTGAACAAATAATGAGCGAATTGGAGTTTCTGGACTCAGAAGTAAGCGGATCTTAGAATTTGGGAGAGTTCTGAAGCAGAGTGAAGAACTATGAAGCTTGTTCCCATGGGAGAGCATCGAAGATCGAAGATTCAAGCAAAGAAGCAAGCGGAGGGCAATTTTGTAATTTTAGAATTCTTCATGGGCGAAATGAGTCACGAACGAAAATCCAGTTTACTTCATCACCGCGGCGAGATTTCTTCTTCGCCGCAGTGAAGTCTGTAGTTTTCACTTTCTTTAAAACACAGTTTCAATTTTAGGCAGAGTTTTAGGTTTTTGGTCGAGGTATAAAAAAAAAACTTTACCATTTTGAGAGGGGGTCGCATTTTCTTAAAAAAAACTTTACCATTTTGAGAGGGGGTCGCATTTTCTTAGTCTAGAACAGCTCTTTCATCTTCTTAGTTTTGGTTTTTGACGAATTTGAGTTGAAAAGTGAGAAGATTTGGGATTAACTTCGGTGGATTCTTCAATTAGGGGAAATCTTTTGTCTTTTCTCTCATTTTGATTATGTTGAACTTTATGTTTATGGTTTTTCTTGCTTATTGTATGGATTTAGCTATGAACTAACCCATTTTGTGTTAGGGTTTTGATGTAGTTCAGATTCTCATGGATTAAGCAATTGATTTTTATTATTTTCATATGCTATTGCAATGATTGTGGGGTTATTCTGTTTTAATTGTTATTAAGTGATGAACATGATGAGATTGAGAAATAATTCATGCTAAGCTTCTTGGGTAATCACCATTGTAGTATTAAATGCTAGAGATAGATTTAAGAATCAATGAAATCAATTTAGGATTCTAGGTGCTTAATGAGCTTAGAACTATTAATCTTCAAATTTTTAGGTGCGGAAGTTTAATAGGGAAAAGTAGGAAAACATAGCCTGAGAAGGTATGTTTACAATTTAGAGAATTAGATTTACAATCAATGCATGTGAATATGGAAAGAGCATAATCTGTAGGTTTAATCCATAGACTCCGAATGAAATCAAAACCCTACCCGTTGTTTTAAAACTGATATTACCTTGTTTTTAATCTTGCTTTCATAATTTAGCTTTAAATATTTAGAAATTTTGTTTTAGTTTTAAGTTTAATTTTCTCCCATTAATCCAAACAACTCGATTGCTCCAACTTGAAAACAGTAGAAAACTTAATGTTTAGTAACCAATCCTTGTGGGAACGATACTCACTCATCACTTTGTTACTTTGTGCGACTAACGCACTTGCTATTTATGCATGTTGTAGTAACAACACATCAAGTTTTTGGCACCGTTGCCGGGGATTGAGTTTTGTGTTAACATTAAAATTTTCTTGTGTTAGCTAGATTGGAGTGTTATTTTTACTTAATTGTTATTTGTTTAATTTTCGTTATTTTTCTTTTTTGTTTGGTGTGATTTCACTATTTCTACTTTTCTGTGTAGTTTATGCAAAAAGCAAGGCGTCAGCCAGTGGTTCTTGTTGATCTTCAGATTGAAAGAACCACTCGAAGACTGAACAGAGAAAGAAGAGAAAAAAAAGCTACAATTGAACCAGAAGTAATAGTTGTAGAGATGGCAGAGAATAGAATACTGAGGGAATTCTCTGTTCCCATAGTTGAAGGCAATGGGTCAAGTATTACTAGACCAGCGGTACAAGCCAACAACTTCGAGATAAAGCCGGCAATCATCCAGATGATCCAGCAGTCGGTTCAATTCAGGGGTGATTTGAAGGAAGATCCAAATCTACACATTGCAAAGTTTTTAGAGATTTGTGATACTTTCAAGTCAAACAGAGTGTTAGATGATGCAATCAAATTGAGACTATTCCCATTTTCATTGAAGGATAAAGCTAAGGGATGGTTACTGACACTACCAATAGGAACAATCACCACATGGAATGATTTAGCACAGAAGTTCCTGACCAAATTCTTTCCTCCAGCAAAGTCGGCAAAGTTGAGAAATGACATCACTTTATTCATTCAAGAAGAGTCAAAATCATTGTATGAGGCTTGGGAGAGATACAAAGAATTATTGAGAAGGTGTCCACATCATGGGTTGCCAGTTTGGATGCAAGTCCAAACATTTTATAATGGATTAACGGTGAATGTGCAAACTATGGTAGATGCAGCCTCGGGAGGAACATTACAGAATAAGACTTCGGAAGAAGCTTACGAGTTGCTTGAGGTCCTAGCAAGCAACAATTATCAAAGACCTAATGAGAGGGTGTAACCGAAGAAATCTATAGGTCTTCATGAAGTTGATGCATATACAACCATTTCAGCCTAACTGACAGCACTTCAGAAATAGTTAGGAAGTATGCAGGTAAATTCCATTCAAGCTCCTTAACTAACTTGTTGATTTTTGTGCAGGTAATCACGTGAGCAGTGAATGTCAAGTAGGGAACACGTTTACCTCAACATCGTCATCATCGGAGCAGGTTAACTACTTGGTTGGAAATCAAAGGCAACCAAACAATCCGTACTCAACACATATAATCCTGGTTGGAGGAATCACTCGAACCTGTCTTGGGGCACTCAAAACCAACAGAATCAGCAAAATAATCAATGGAATCAAAGGGCATTGCCAAACAACCTAACAGGGGTGAACAACCAACAAGGAGACCCAAGTGTGAAAAAAATGGAGGACATGTTTGGGAAGTTTATACAAGATACCACAGGTTTTATGAATGAGACGAGAACTAATTTCAGAAATCAAGGGGCGTCCATTCGAAATTTGGAGGTACAGAGGGGGCAGTTAGCTGAAAAGCTAAATGAAAGACCATAGGGGTCTTTACCAAGCAACACAGTGACTAGCCCACGTGAACAAGCCAATGCAATAATTTTGAGAAGTGGGACAGTTTTGGAAGAGGTGGAAAAATCAATAGAAGAAGAAAAGCCACCAAGAGAAAAGGAAGAATCTAATAAGGAAGTAGATGAAGAGATAGTTGCTGAAGAGAAATCATCTATTTCTAGGGAAGAAGAACAGAAACGGGAAGAGAGGCAAAAGAGAAGGAAAGAGAAATTGCCATTTCCCGAGATACCACTAGAGTTAGCACATCATACTCCATTTGTGCCATTTCCTCAACGACTGAAGAAAAAGAATCAGGATATGCAGTTTTCCAAATTCATTGAGATATTTAGAAAATTGTATATTAACATTCCTTTTGCAGATGCATTGCAACAGATGCCGAGCTACGCAAAATTTCTTAAGGAAATTTTATCAAACAAAAGGAAGTTAGAGGATAAGGAAACAGTGATGCTGATGGAGGAGTGCAGCGCCATTCTCTAAAAGAAGCTACCTCTAAAACTCAAAGATCCAGGGAGTTTTACTATTCCTTGCATTATAGGAGATATTACGTTTGATCGTGTTTTATGTGATTTAGGTGCTAGCATCAATTTAATGCCTTTTTCTGTTTTCAGGAGATTGGGAACTAGTGAAGTGAAGCCAAAGACCATGTCATTGCAACTTGCAGATAGGTCCATAAAACATCCACGGGGTATAGTTAAAGATGTGTTGGTGAAGCTGGACAAGATTATTTTTCTGGCAGATTTTGTCATATTGGACATGGAGGAGGATAAGGAAATGCCTCTTATTTTGGGCCGACCATTTCTGGCCACAAGAAGAGCACGTTACTGTTGAGGGTTCAGGATGAAATAGTAACATTCAATGTGTTTGAGGCTGTGAAGTTTCCATCCGAGACGGATTCATGCTTTAGTGTTGATGTGGTGGATAAACTAGTAGCGGAGACCATTGAAGAGAATATTCCACAACTACCTCTAGAAGCATGTATTGCACAATCTAGAACAATAGAGGTAAAGGAATCGGAAAAGAATGAATGTGCTACATTGTTGGAAGCACTTCAGCCGATTGATGAAAACCAAGATCTTGAATTTGAGGAATTTGATTTTGAGAAAGAGAAGGCAAAGGAAAGAAATGAGGAAACTCCACAGCTTGAATTGAAACTTTTACCTTTCCACCTCAAATACATGTATCTTGGGGAATCGGAAACATTCCCAGTAATCATCAGTTCAAAGTTTAGTAACTTGGAAGAAGAGCGATTGATTCAGCTTTTGAGGGAACATCGATTAGCAATTGGATGGACTATTTCGGATATTAGAGGCATCTCTCCATCTTTTTGCATGCATAAGATACTCATGGAGGATGATATCAAGCCTAGAGTTCAACCACAACGAAGATTGAATCCTTCGATGAAGGAAGTGGTGAGAAAGGAGGTGGTGAAACTACTAGATGCGGGAATAATTTATCCCATTTCTGATAGTCCATGGGTGAGTCCAGTGCAAGTGGTTCCGAAAAAGGGAGGTATCATAGTGGTAAAGAATAAGAGCAATGAATTGATACCAACTAGGATGGTCACAGGCTAGAGAGTGTGCATTGATTATCGAAAATTAAATAAAACGACAAGGAATGATCATTTCCCACTTCCTTTCATCGATTAGATGTTGGAGAGGTTGGCAGGGCATGCTTACTACTGTTTCCTGGATGGTTATTCAGGGTACAATTAGATTGCCATTGCTCCTGAGGATCAAGAGAAGACGACCTTCACTTGTCCATATGGCACCTTTGCTTACCGAAGGATGCCCTTTGGGTTATGCAATGCACTAGCCATATTTCAGAGATGCATGATGTTGATCTTTGGTGATATGGTGGAAAGGTTTATAGAAGTCTTCATGGATGACTTCTCTGTTTTTGGTTCGTCCTTTGATCATTGTTTATCTAATCTTTCGTTTGTTTTGCAGCGATGTCAGGAGACGAACTTGGTGCTCAATTGGGAGAAGTGTCATTTCATGTTTCAGGAAGGGATAGTGCTTGGTGATAGAATCTCTAAAGACGGAATAGAAGTGGATCGAGCAAAGACAGACGGGATAGAGAGCATGAGATCGAGAGACTGAGGCGTGAGTTGGCCAAGAGAACCGTAGAGGTCGAGTCTCTCAGGGAGCAGTGCATCTCTATTGCTGATGATGCTATCATTAAGGCCCGAGGTGAGCTCATGCTGCAGTTCAAAGAAGGGCAGACCTTTCATTGGGATCCGAATGAAGACATCTTGCTCATGTAGGAGTTACTAGACGAAGAAGGTAGTCATCCGGGAGGGCAGGACGACGAGAAGGTGCCTGACCTCAGCCAGTCGAGGCTATCGGGTGTTGACGATGCGGGCGGTCAGGGTGTTGGGCCGAGCACTGGCAGTGTGGATATGGCGACCAATTCGGCGATGGGGGATGAAGCTCGTGCTCAGGACACCTAGCTTTTATCTTTATTTATGTGTTTTGGGGCCTGCGATGCCCTTTTGTCTGGCTTGTGTGCCATTTTTTTGTATTCTGAACCGGGCCGTTTGATGCTATATATGTAACATTTGACCATTTTTGACATCTAATGCTGTCTCTTTGGATGAATGAACTGTTGTTTCTTTACTCGTAGGTGCACTACGTCGTGTATGTTGCTTTAGAGCGGCCCAGTGGCGAGGGCATGTAGGTCTTTTGTTGGGCCGGGTCAGTGCTTTGCTTGTCACTGGTGTGAAGACCATTCATTCGGTCTAGTCGACCGAGTGTACATTCCCGTGGATGAACGAAGTCAAACTGGAGTTGATTTCTTGGGTCGGATCAAGCCGACTTGGTGGTGTGAATCATAAGTCGTGCTAAATTTCGTAGATCGAGTGGTGCCAATACGAAGGTACAACTCGCGAATCGGGAAGGGTCGATCCAAGGATGTCATTGTAAATCGATCAGGGTCGATTCGAAGGTGTACGTACATTTACCGGGCAAGGCCGATTTGACGGTGGCAGTACGTTTATCGGGCAGGCCGATTTGAAGGTGTCCGTACGTTTATCAGGTGGGCCAATTTGAAGGTGTCCGTACGTTTATCGGGCAGGCCGATTTGAAGGTGTCCGTACGTTTATCGGGCAGGCCGATTTGGAGGTGTCCGTACATTTATCGGGCAAGCCGATTTGGAGGTGTCCGTACGTTTATCGGGCAGGCCGATTTGAAGGTGTCCGTACGTTTATCAGGCAGGCCAATTTAAAGGTGCCCGTACGTTTATCGGGTAGGCCGATTTGAAGGTGTCCGTAATTCATCGACCGGGGTCGGTTTGGAGACGAAAACTTCTGAATAGTACTTCATTAAATATCTGGCCATGAAGCCGACTGTCTAAGAGGAGGTGGAGAGGCCCACTCATCCCTTTAAAAGAAAAACAAAGTTCACCTAGTGATAGTAATGTTTGAGGTGAATGGCATTCCAACTGTTGTTGATGTCTTTGCCCTCGGAGGTCTGGAGTTTGTAGGCACCCTTCCCTACTGCTTTGATTATCTTGTAGGGACCTTCCCAGGTGGGACTGAGTTTGCCAGAGTTGATCTCTTTGGTGTTTTGGAAGACCTTGCGGAGGACCCAGTCGCCTATCTTAAAAGTATGGATCCTCACATTGCGGTTATAATATCAGGCGGCCTATTGTTGGTAAACTGCATTGTGGATGCTTGCACATTCCCATAGCTCGTCCACAATGTCTAAGTTCTGGCAAAGGTTGTGATTGTTTGATTCCTCGTCCCCCCATTGAAGCCTGGTGGACGGAACTGATACTTCAGCTGGAATGACTGCTTCGGAACAGTATGTCAGGGAGAACGGAGTTTCACCAGTTGATGATCGAGCCGTGGTTCGGTATGACCAGAGGACTCCGGGTAGCTCGTCTGCCCATGCGCCCTTAGCTTTCTGCAATCGTTTCTTCAATGCCTATATAATGGTCTTGTTTGATGACTCGGCTTGGCCGTTAGACTGGGGGTTATGGGGTGTTGAGAAGCTCAACTTTATTCCCCACATGTCACAGAAATCCCTGAAGCCTGAACTAATGAACTGGGACCCATTATCGGTGACAATCTCCTTTGGTATTCCGAACCTGCAGATTACATTCTTCCAGATGAAGGCTTTTACCTTTCGGTCTCTGACTTGTGCAAAGGCTTTGGCTTCGATCCACTTGGTGAAGTAGTCTATTACAGCCAACATGAAGACTCGTTGCCCCGGTGCAGTAGGTAGCTTTCCCACGATGTCCATTCCCCACTTCATGAATGGCCAAGGTGTGAGAATGGAATGGAGTCGTTCTGGTGGGAGGTGTGAGATGTGGGCAAACCTTTGACAACTGTCACACTTCTTCGCGTAAGCGGTCGAATCGGTGCGTATGGTCGGCCAGTAGTATCCCGCGGTGATCACTCGGTGTGCAAGACTGTGCCCCCCCGCGTGGTTGCCGCATTCGCCTTTATGGAGTTCAGCTAGAACACTTTGGGCTTCTTCTGGGCTTATGCATTTCAGATAAGGGCCCCAGAATGACTTTCTGAGGAGTTGGCCCTCATGTATGGTGAATCTGGCGGCTCTTGCTTTCAGTCGGCGTGCTTTGTTCTTGTCAGCCAGGAGCTCATCGTCTTCCAAGTATCTTATTATCGGGGTCATCCAGTAGTCGGCTTGTTCAACGCCCATGGCCTCTACGGGAGACTTGTTCGGTGGTGGTTCCTTGCAGTTGGCTGGCCACTGCATGAATAAGAGGGGAATGGAGGACTGGGAAGAACATGGGAGTGTCGAGCCAAAGTTGGCGAGGGCGTCGGCATGGTAGTTCTCAGCTTTGGGGATCTGTACGATTGAGAACTCTTCGAATTTGGCCTGCAGCTCTTTGACCATGCTTAAATAGGATGTCATATTTGAATCGCGTGCTTGATACGTGCCTTGTAGTTGATTGACTACGAGTTGGGAGTCGGACTTCACTTATAGTCTCTTGGCTCCAATTTCTCTGGCCAAGGAAAGTCCAGCTAGGAGGGCTTCATATTCGGCCTCATTATTCATGCACTTGAACCCACACCGGATTGCTCGCTGGATGATGTCTCCCCCTGGTGCGATCAGTACCATTCCGAGTCCGCTTCCATTGACATTACTCAATCCGTCTACTAAGAGAGTCCACTTTGAGGGTGGTGCACCGTTCATGCATAGTAATTCTCTTTCAGCCTCGGTGGTGGCGTTTGGTGTGAAGTCGGCAATGAAGTCTGCCAGTGCCTGGGACTTGACGGCGGTACGGGATTGGTAGGCTATATCGAACTCACTAAGCTCTACTGTCCATTACATGAGTCGGCCTGATAGTTCAGGTTTGTGTAGTATCTTCTTGAGTGGGAAGGAGGTGATTACAACAATAGGTGGCACTGGAAGTACAGCCTCAGCTTCTTGGATGCATGGACGAGGGCGAGGGCCAGTTTCTCCAGTTGACTGTACCCAGTTTCTCCAGTTGACTGTACCGAGTTTCAGCGTCAAGGAGCGACTTGCTCACATAGTAGACCGGTAATTGCTTTGATTCTTCTTCTCGAACTAGCACTGCCGAGATGGCTGTCTCTAAGACCGCTAGGTAAGAGTAGAGCTTCTCCCCATCCACAGGTTTGGAAAGAAGCGGGGGTGTGGTCAGATACCTCTTCAGCTGTTGTAAGGCTTCTTCGCAGGAAGGGTTCCAGACGAACTTCTTGGACTTCTTGAGGGCATGGAAGAATAGGTGGCATTTATTAGCTGATCTAGAGATGAAGCGGCTCAGGGCGGCTACTCGTCCTGCAAGGCGCTAGACGTCTCTGATGCAAGTCGGGGATGGTATGTTGAGGACCGCTCTAATCTGGTCGGGGTTTGATTCTATCCCTCACTGAGTAACCATATAGCCCAAGAATTTACCTGACGAGACGCCGAATGAGCACTTGTCTGGGTTCAACTTCATGTTGTACTTCCGGAGGACGGCGAATGCCTGGCTAAGGTGGTCAAGGTGTTGTTCGGCAATCAGGAATTTGACGAGCATGTCATCGATGTACACCTCCATAGTCTTCCCTAAGTGGTCAGAGAACATTTTATTGACCAGACGTTGGTAGGTAGCCTTGACATTCTTCAGTCCAAACGGCATTACTTTGTAACAATAGGTTCCCCTCTCCGTGATGAAGGCAGTCTTCTCTTGGTCGTTCGGATGCATCAGAATCTGGTTATATCCCGAGAAGGCGTCCATGAAACTAAGGAGTTCGTGCCCTGCGGTCGCATCTGATAAGCATATTTTACACTATGATTTTGCATTGAATTTTGATAGGATTTAGAATACTTTTCATACAATTTGGGCCATAATTGCTACCTAATTCTATTAATTTGTCTTTGTAGGCCTAAACGATGATTTTTAGCATAAATGATAGTTTTGAGCGTAAATTTTGTAACCTGAGCTTGGAAACTCGGAATGACCTGAATTTAGAAGTTTTGGAAAGCTAAGACGAAGAGCTACAACGTTCATGTTTTGGGTTTTTCCTAATTCTGACTGGACAAAGGTGAAAACTTGGCTTGAAGTCTTGAAAAGTACGATGGGAACTGAAGAAAAACGTCTTTGGACGTGCTTTAGTATTTCTGCCATAACTTGAGCTGTAGACCTCGTCTTGTGCTTATTCTTGAACGGGCAGAAAGATAATTGAAAGGGCTATAATTAATATGTTTAACACTTTTCCAGATTCAGAATCTATCATGCTCAAAGTTGGCCCGAAATTCTTCACCGCGGCGAGGAAAAATCTTCGCCGTAGCGAAACCTGCAGCAGATGTAAAAATAAAACGACGCGTTTTGGCTTGCTAAGGCTTTGTCCTTAAGTGAGAGAGGTATAAATTAGAGCGAAAAGGAAGAGAAATGGGTCTTGGTTCGTCATTTGGGAGGCAGCTCATGGAAAGAGAAGATTATTGAAGATTTGCGCTTCAAATTAGAGAAGATTTCTCCATCTTTTGCTTGTTTTTCAATGATGAATCTTGATTCAGTTGGTTTTTGTTATTTTCTTTCGTTTTTGTGTATGAACTGAGTTGTTTAGCTAGGGTTTGATGTAACCTTGATACAATGATTCAAATTTATATGAATTGATTTACTTTGAGTTTTAATTTCATGATTGAGTGTTTATCTCTTTGTTTAATGACTTTTGGATGCTTGATCACCATTCAAATGTGTGTTGTTCACAATGAGACTGAGAAGTGATTTGTGATTGTGCCTCTTGGGATAAATACCGTAGATTAAGCAAACGCTAGAGATAGGTTTAGCGATCTATGAAATCTAGATAGAATTCCATAAAGCTTAAAAGACTTTGAACTATTAATCTTCATTTTGTTGGGTGCGGAAGCTTAATAGGGATAAGTAGGGAAATGTAGCCTGAGAAGGTATGTTTTACAACTTAGGGAATTCGATTTTCAATCAAGGAATTAGAACTTGGGTAATAGATTCTATGATTTAGGTTAGCGTATCTAGGTGAAATCAACACCCTAGATTTTTTTAGAATTGTTTAATTAATTAAGTTGTTGGGTTTTGCATTTGTTTTTAGTTTGTTAATCGTCCATCAATCCAATATATTGTTGCTTCAATTAGGACTTTAACTAGAAAAATCAGTACTTAGTAACACTATCCTTATGGGAACGATACTCGCTCATCACTTTATTACTTAGTGCGATTAGTATACTTGCTACATATTGCATGTTGTAGGAAACACGCATCAGCATCTACCATCATGTCGATATATGGGAGTGGGAAAGAATCCTTGGGGCAGGCTTTGTTCAAGTTAGTGAAGTCGATGCAGACTCTCCACTTCCCGTTCTTTTTCTTTACGACCACGATGTTTGCTAGCCATTCGGGGTAGTGGACTTCTCTGATCATGCCGTTGCTTAGGAGCTTTTCAATCTCTTCATTGACGATCCGGTTTTGCTTAGGTACGAATTTCCTCATCCTCTGCTTGACTGGTGGGTGATCCGGATCTGCCTTGAGCTGGTGGACCATTGCATCTAGATTGATTCTGGTCATGTCGGCGTGGGACCAGGCAAAGCAGTCTTCGTTCTGTTTGAGAAATTCTATCAGCTTCTCTCTTGTCTCGGGTTCGAGGCGGGAGCCTATATGTGTCTTTCTCTCCGAGTCGTCCGGATGTATCTGCACTTCATCCAACTCCTCAATAGTTGGTTGATCAGGCTCGGTTTGAGGGGTTGGATGAGACTGTAATTGCTATGAAGAGTTTCCTTTGCCTTTGAAGGCGTTCTTGTAGCAGTCCCTGTAAGCTTTAGGGTCACCCTTGATTTCCCGTACTCCCCACTTGGTTAGAAACCTGATCGTCTGGTGGAAGGTAGATGGGACTGCCCGCATGTCATGGATCCAGGGGCGGTCCAAAATGACGTTGTAGGGAGATGGGCAGTCGATCACCAGGAAGACGGTCTGTTTGTTTATTCCACCGGCGTAGATGGGAAGGATGATCTCTCCGACAAAGTATTTCTGCTCCAAGCTAAACCCAACCAACAGTGTCGGACGCCTATTGATGTTTGCTTCTTCTAGTCCCATTGCCTTGACTGCTTCGAGGAACAGGATGTTTGCTGACGAACCTCCATCTACGAACACCCTTTTCACTAGGATGTTGGCAATCTGCAGGGAGACGACTAAAGCGTCGTGATGAGGAGCAGCCAGGGTGATCGGTTCGTCATCTTCAAACTGAATTACCTAATGAGAGTGTGATCGTAAGACCGGATGGATGGACTGTACTTCATGTTGGTGGCTGGCTCTAGCATATCGCTTGGCTGATGAGTAACTTACTCCACTGATCCCTGATCCTCTAGAAATGAGCGAACATAAACCTTTTGGTGTGGGTTCCCGTGGAGGGAGTGACGGTTCTTTGGAGCTTTTCTGGCTAATTGTGTTCTTCCCTTTGTCAGTAAGCATATCACGGAGATGTCCCCTTTTCAGAAATGCGGCAACCTCGAGCTGCAAGGCAATACTGTCTCCGGTGTTGTGCCTATGGTCGCTGTGGAACTCGTACCACTTGGTTGTG
Source organism: Pistacia vera (assembly GCF_008641045.1). Taxonomy (NCBI): domain Eukaryota; kingdom Viridiplantae; phylum Streptophyta; class Magnoliopsida; order Sapindales; family Anacardiaceae; genus Pistacia; species Pistacia vera. Next base: position 314,996 of record NW_022196197.1, read on the forward strand.
TCTCTCCTTGCCTCGGGATTGAGCTTGCCAGGCCACTTGACGGTGGATCCCAGTCCTTTCATTATTGCTACGACCTGGGTTGGCTCGACATTGAGGTTGTACCCTAGTATCTTGTGTTGGTTCGATCCAAACTGCCTGTTATCATTTCTCGCGTGTTGGCGATCATAAGGCTTCCTGACTCTGCCCATATTGCGTGCTAGAGGTTGGTAGTGGTGCTCTACCGGTTTAAACTCTGGCTTTTTATCGCTCCGCCTTGATTCGTATTTAGAATGGGCAGCTCGATTCATGTCATCTTCCTCCCATCTTATTTGGATAACCGCCCGGGCCAGAGCATCTTCCATTGTGGTGCAACCCAGCTTCGTAAGTTCTTTGTACAGTTCTCCATCTGGGAGGAAGCCCTTCCTGAAGGCGTCCACAGCAGTCTTAGGGTTACAGGAGGGGATAGAGATCTTTTCTCTATTGAATCTACTGACATATTCTCTCAATGGCTCTCCTCTTCTCTGGTATATTCGGTATATGTCGGCCGATAGTTTTTCTAGTTTCTTGCTGCTGGCGAATTACTCCACGAAGGTGTCAGTGAGCTGGGCGAATGAGTCGATGGATCCATTCGGGAGGTTCGTGTACCATTGGAGTGCCGGTCCAGATAGACTAGAACCAAAACTCTTGCACATGCAGGCTTCCCTAAGCGGTCGAGGTATTGAGACTGTAAACATCCGCTGCTTGTACGAGGCTATGTGGTCATCCGGGTCGGTGGTACCATCGTACGGTTTCATGTTGGGGATGGTGAATTTCTAGGGCATGTCAGCCAGGGCGATCTCATCCACAAAGGGTGAATCGGCGTAACTATGGGGTCTGCTCTTCTTGGTTGGGACCGGCATACCTGGAATGCGTCTCATCATTGCCTCGACGTCAGCCAGTCTTTTAGCCAATACTTGTTCCATATGGGAGGGGGATACTACCGGGTCATTCTGTCTTACTGGGTTTGCTGCTGCATTCGTTCTCAGCACATCCCGTTGGGTCATCCCTTGGGGGGTAGTCTGATAGATCGTTCTGTCGTGCATTCCTTGATAGCATGGATCTTCGTTCATCCTTTCCGGTTGGATGACTCCTATTGTCACTGTTCTGTTGTTCCGCCCCACATGAATGGTCAGTGGAGTCGACTGGTAGTCGCTCAGTCGGTCAGGGTGGATGAGCTCGAGTGCTAGAGTTGGTTTGGTTTGACCATTCAACCCGCGAGGGTGAGCCGAGCCGAGTGGGGTTTGTGTTTGGGTTGTGGACTGGAGGTAGAGCGGGATGGGGAGAGTGGGCTGGTCTTGTGGATGTGGGCTTTTCGTTATCGGATTATCTTGGTTACAAGGTTTGGATGAGTCGGCTGGATAGTGTTCTGCTGGCATATCTTTGTCTCCATTAGTCAAAACGGAGTCGTCCAATGCCAGCGCGCTTAACAAATGCGGCTCTTTACCGAAGATCGAGGGCTAATGCTCTGGTGTGGAGAGTGGTTGCATGGATGGGATAGGGGCGCTGAACCGATTGGCGGGTACTTGGTTGGGCAAGAACTCGAGATCATAGAATTGACCCACCTTCTCTTTTAAAGACTGGTTTTCAGCCCTAATGGACGCGTTTTCAGTCCGGGTTGCATTGTTCTCGGCTTTCAGTGCGGCCACCTTGTCTGAATTTTGTTGCATGAGAGAGGTCAAGACCTGCAGTCTGGCCTCGAGGCCGGGGTTAACGTTGTCAGGATTCTCAGTCATGGATTGTTCCTCCACGTAGCAAGGTTCGTCGAGCCGAATGATCGCTAGAGACCCCACGGTGGGTGCCAAACTATAGACGTAAAAATCTACCTGTACGGAAAGGGGGGTCTGATCCCGCGAGGTTGAGGCCACTAGCGATCTGCTGCACCTGTACATGTAGGAAACACACGCGTGAAGCGAACGGGAAACACCGGGGTGGTGTTTGCCGTAGGCACTCTAACGCTCAAGTCAGCAAGGCTGAAAGGCTAATATAGTGAGGGCTATGGAGTAAAAGGTTACCGAAAGTCTAGTCGGGGACTATGACTACGGCGGTGATGTGCAACTCTCAAGTCAGAGCTTTCAGTGTGAAGGTCGAATGGATCCCTCGTGAGAGGGTTGACCTCTGTTTATATAGTGACTGTCTGGTCTCCTAATCCTGGTGGAAGTAGGAGTCCTAATATGACTCTGATGCAAACCCTAGAAGAATTAGGAACCGTGGTAAGATGTCTTACCAGTGTCTGGATAGGAAAGTGACTTCGAGTAGGAAAGTGTTCTGAATAGGAAAATGACTTTGAGTAGGAGATTGATCAGGAACAGGAATATGATCAGTGGGCCGTGGGCTCGGAACTCGCCTATAGGCCCAGGAAGTGAACTGGAACTGGGGGGCCCGTGCCCAGATGGTTTGGGTAGGCCGTATCTTGTATCGAATGGGACTAATCTGGCTTGGGCCTCTTTGGGATTCAGGCCTGGTCTTCTCTTCACAAATGGTCCTGCTTTCTTATTTGGGCCGAGGACGATTTTTGGCAGTTCGAAGTTTCTTGGGGCATGTGGGGTTTTATAGACGGTTCATCAAGGATTTTTCTAAGATTTCTAAACCCCTTTGCAATTTATTGATTAAAGATGTTGCTTTTGATTTTAATGATGAATGCATGCATGCTTTTCAAACTCTAAAGAAATTACTTGTATCTACACCTATTATTGCAGTCCCTGATTGGGGACTACCATTTGAATTGATGTGTGATGCAAGTGATTTTGCTTTAGGAGTAGTGTTAGGACAGCGGAAAACAAAGTGTTGCATGTAATTCAATATGTTAGCAAAACACTTACTGATGCACAATTGAATTACACCACCCCTGAAAAAGAATTGTTGGCTATGGTTTTTGCTTTTGATAAATTTCGTTCATATTTGTTAGGTGCCAAGGTGATAGTCTACACGGACCATTCAGCACTCAAGCAGCTGATGGCAAAGCAAGAAGCGAAACCTCGGCTGATAAGATGGATCATATTGCTACAAGAGTTTGAATTGGAGATACAAGATAAGAAAGGGTCGAAAAATGTGGTAGTGGACCACTTGTCAAGGATTGAACGACCAACTCAAGGAAATGAAGAAGAAACCCAAATCAGAAAACTTTCTCGGATAAGAAATTGATGAGAGTAGAAGAAGCACCGTGGTATGCAGATTTTGCAAACTACTTGTCAGCGAGAGTGCTCCCATTGGCATGACCTTCCAACAAAAGAGGAAGTTTTTCTCAGATTTGAAATACTATTTCTGGGAAGAACCATTCCTTTATCGACACTACGCTGATCAGATGATACGTAGGTGTGTGCCGGAAGAGGAAATGGAAAGTATTCTAAGGCACTGTCATGAGAGGGAAGTAGGTGGCCATTTTGGAGGAGCTAGGACAGCAGCTAAGGTTCTTCAATCTGGGTTTTACTAGCCAATCCTTTTTAAGGATTCTTTTCGGACGGTTCAGGAATGCAACCAATGTTAACGGAGTGGTAATATTTCAAAAAGGGATGAGATGCCGTTGAACAACATCCTTGTAGTTGAGCTGTTTGATATGTGGGGAGTTGATTTCATGGGGCCCTTCCCAAATTCTTTTGGGAACACATACATTTTGGTAGCAATGGATTACGTATCAAAGTGGGTGGAAGCAATTGCACTGCCATCTAATGATGCCAGGGTAGTGATTAATTTTGTGAGAAAGAATATTTTCTCAAGATTTGGAGTACCAAGGGCAATCATTAGTGATGGAGGATCGCACTTTTGCAATAGGCAATTTGATGCCTTGTTGGGAAAGTATGGGGTAAAACATAGAGTTGCAACACCTTACCATCCACAGACCACCGGGCAAGTAGAATTGTCGAACAGAGAACTGAAAGGAATTTTAGAAAAGACAGTAAATGCATCTAGGAAAGATTGGTCACGGAAATTGGATGAAGCATTATGGGCATATCGAACTGCATTTAAGACTCCGATTGGAATGTCTCCATTCAGGATGGTTTATGGGAAGGCATGTCACTTGCTGGTAGAACTTGAGCATAAGGCCTATTGGGCAGTAAAGCAGCTCAACATGGATTTATGAGCTGCTGGGGAAGAAAGGATGCTAACTTTGAATGAGCTCAATAAGTTCCGTCAAGAAGCTTATGAGAATGCTAGAATGTACAAGGAAAAGACCAAGAAGTGGCATGACAAGCATATCCGGAAGAAGAACTTTGAAGTGGGTCAGAAAGTGTTATTGTTTAACTCTAGACTTAGGCCTTTTCCAGGAAAACTTAGGTCAAGATGGTCCAGACCCTTCATAGTTACAAGAGTTTACCCATTTGGAGCGGTGGAAGTGTCATATGAAGAAAAAGGCACATTTAAGGTCAATGGCCAGAGGTTGAAGCCATACATCGACGGAGTGATGAGTTGCAAGTCAAGTCCTCTCTGGCTCGACATTCCAACATGAGAACTTAAAAGAGTCGAGCTTTCCGACTATAAACAAGCGCTACTTGGGAATCAACCCAAGTGTTTTCATTTGTTGTTGTTTATTTTTAATTGTTTAGTTTTCCTATAATTTTAAATGAGTCTAATTTGCATGTTTTTGGGTGTTTCAGGTGAGTTATCGAATCAAGGCGAAAAATGGAATTGTCCAGTTTTTGCCACGGCGAAGATTGTTCTTCACCACGGCGAAACACATTTGTGAAAAATTGGAATTCGAAAAGTCCCAGACCTCGCCTCGGTGAAGAAATATTTTCGCCGCGACAGTGCGCTATTGGAATTGTTTGCCGCAGCGAAGAAAGTTGAGCAAAATTTTCAAAGGCAAATTCGCCGCGGCGAAAACATTTCTTCGCCGGGGCGAGTAGCTACTGGAATTGTTCGCCGCGGCGAAGACAAATTGACTGGGTTTTTAAAAACTCTAAAATGACATGATGAACTTCGCCGCGGTGAAGTTTGCTTTATATAAATACCCACTTTTCGTTATACATTTTCCACCCCACCCTTCAAACACATTTGAGAGAAAATTTTTTCACTTTCAATCTTGATCCTTTCCAGTGAATTTCCATCACTTCATCTCACTCCTAAACCATCCCAAACACAACTCGATCTAACCAAGATTTTTGCGAAAAATTGAAGGAAATTTTGGATTCAAGAAATTGGGGGTTTTTGCAATCTAGGTGATTTTTGGCTAAATTGGTGGCAACTACTCCATTGTTTTGGTAAGATTTCAAAGTCCCTAAGCTTTTAATTGAAATTTTTTGTGTTTAGAATTGTAGATCTCAAAATATTGATTGTGGTTGAGTTGTGGATTTTGGTGATTTTGTGCGTAAATTTTGTGTTGGAGGAAGTGTGATTTTGCATTGTGTGATATTGAAGTGTGTGGATTTTGATTTTTGGAGTATTTGGTTGATTGTGGAAAATTCGTAGTTTGGGGGTCATTTTGCAGTTTTTGGAAGTTGTGGTGCTTGTGCAGGATTGAGTGTAGTTGTTCGTAGGGTGTTTAGAATTGAAATTGTGAGTTAAATTTGTTGTGGAAAAATGCCGGTCAAAGTGTTGTCCAAGGGGAAAGGAAAAGGAAAGAAAGTGGACAACCGATTTGTGAGTGATGAGGCCCGGAAATGCTATGAAGGGGCAGCCTAACGAAAAGATAAAGGATTTATCCCCGAGCATGGATTGACCGCTGACCACGCTGACGAATGGAGTCATGGGAGGCTTTGGGGGCTGTTTATGAGTCAACCCTAGCATGCGGCCATATAACCGATTGTGAGAGAGTTCTATGCCAACCTCCCTGAGTGTAATGAGGGGGTTGTCTATGTGAAGGGGATTGATGTACCTTTTGATGTTAAGGAGATCAATAAATTCTTTGAGTTACCAAAAATTTCCTATGATGAGCATACGGAGTGGAAGTCGAGACAATTTGATGCTGATGTAATACTTCCGGTCTTAACAAAATCGGGTACCATTTGGGAGGTTTCAAACAAAGGAAAGAAGTCTATCAAGGGAACAAATCTGACTCCGATGGTTTAGTTGTGGCAATATTTTGTGAGTGCGAGGCTGATTTCGGAGACACATTATAGCACAGTAACTTATGAAAAGACAATGCTTCTTTATTCCATTGCCACAGGGAAGAAAATTGATGTGGGAACATCATCCTAAATAGTATCAAGAATGCAGCTCAACCGAGGCGAGGTAGTTTCCCATTTCCACAGCTCATTACAGCATTATGCCTCAAAGCAGGAGTCGAGAAGTCTGATGATGAACCATTGATCCATACTGCCCCAATCCTCGACTCAGACTACTATCACAAACACCTTGAACGTACAGACGATGAGCAACCTAGCGTCGAGACAAAACGACAGAGAACAACACAGGGAGCTGCCACATCATCCAGTTCCACAGCCACTATGAAGGAAATGGTGCAGCAGATGATCGGTCAAATGAGACATATGACAAAACGTTAGGAATGGCTGGCAGAGCATACCCGGATAATGTTTGACATGCAGAAGAGTAGCTTCGACAAGCTCAATGTTGATACTGCGGCATTCCAATGGGCTGATTGGGATTCAGATGAGTGGATGGGCTTCGAGTCAGAAGAGGACGACGCCGAGGGAGACGAGGAGGCTGACGAATGAGCCAGAACACCTGTTTTGTATTTTGTTTTTGTTTGTTTTTATTTTGGTATTATTGTTGGGTATTATGGAACTTTGAACTGATTTTTGATTTGTTTGTGGTTTGTTTTTCGTTTAGTTTAAATTTGTGTTGAACTTTTTAGTTGAAAAGACGAGATTAGGGTTGTAATATTTTCATATTAGTTCGTGAAATGTTTTCTAACACAGTGGACACCACAGTTCTAAATTCTGTTTACAGATTTTGGTGATGAAAAAGTCAAGGACCGGGTGTGCACAATGTTGACGACACTTCAACTTCACGAATTAATCAGGGAACTATCTCGTACTTTTATAGATTTTTGTTTTTCTATTCCCAATTTGTGCATAATGTGACATTGGGAACAATGTCATCTTTAGTTTGGGGGTAGGAAAAATTAGAGAATTTTTGAACTTTTTATTTTATTTTATTTCTATGTTTTTTTGTGTATGCCAATGATGAATTGTATACATCAATGATGAGATTAGGGTTGTTTGGATTTTATTGTTGAAAAATGTTAAGCATTGCTTCAAGTTTCTCTTTATTGACTGGATTTTGATTGAGGTTTGTTGAGTGGTTTAGCCACCATTTTCATTTATTTTGGCATGCTTAGATTCATTTTATGTGGTTAGGTAAAGTTTGATAATGTTGGTAGACTCTAGAACCTAGTAGAGAAGTGCTTGAGGTGAAATTCTAGGAATAGACATTGTTGAGGAAATGATTTAGGCATTTTTCGGAACGTTTGAGCCTTTCCAACCAACCCACAAATAAATTTTTCCCTAGTTACCCACTTGAGCCTTACGAGATTATCATTGCGTTTTGTTTTCTTGCAAACCAAAAATGTCCCAATCCAACTACCCTAAACACATAATCATACCCTTTAGGAGAATTTTGGACTTAATGCAAACACAAGGAACCTGAAGAGTTGTATGAATGAACTAAAAGAATAGTTTGGGGGTTGTGAGATGAGCAAAAAGAATAAGAGAGGTAGTTATCTCAATTTGAATGATTTTTATTATTTTTATTATTTGATGTAAAAAATAAAAAAATTATTTTTTTTTTTTTTTTTTTTTTTTTTTTTTTTTGAGAACTGCATTGCAGAAGCAAAAATAAGAATTGTGCATGGTGGAGGGTTGTTAAGTGGTTGACGTATTGAGTGATGGTTGAGAAAGGAAGTGGGAGTTTGATTAAGTCTTAGTGTTTGCTTTAAGGAAACCAAATTCTTTTGTTTGTTTATCTTTTTCCTTTCCTTTAGAGCCCACTACCCAAGCCTAACATTATAAGCCTACAAAGACCTTTTGATTCTTAGCGATGTCTAATCCTCATTAGTGGAGAGTAGTTTGATATTTAGGCTTATGGAGTTTGCCGCCATTTGATAAACTTAGCGTTTCTGCATAAAATAATCCGGGAAGTCGAAAGGTGGATTGAAGTGGGGATTACCTACTCAGGGAACCAATAGAGAAAGATAGTCGATGTTACTTATAACTTCTTGGAGTTTTAAACATTTTTCTAGTAATAATTTTGCAACAACCTTTGAGATTTGTATAAATTCTAGGCAGTTTGTGTGTTGAGTTGAGTCTTATGTTCTTCTTTTTAATTTTAGTCAACTTTGCTGTTTTGTTTTTCTTTCATTCTGTTTTGTACCTGATGCTCGGGGACGATCATGTCTTTAGTTTGGGGGTATTTGATAATTCGAGAATTATACTGTTTTTATTAGGCTTTTAGGCTAGATTTTAGATACTCTTTTGTTCATTTATGCCTGAATTGCCACTTATTTCTTTTCATTTTGTGTTTCAGGTTAAAATGGACATTTTGAGCAAATAATGAGCGAATTAGAGTTTTTGGACTTAGAAGTAAGCGGATCTCAGAATTTGGGAGAGTTCTAAAGCAGAGTGAAGCACTATGAAGCTTGTTCCCATGGGAGAGTATCGAAGATCGAAGATTCAAGCAAAGAAGCAAGCAGAGGGCAATTTTGTAATTTTAGAATTCCTCATAGAGGTTTGCCACGGCGAAGTTTGTTCTCCGCCGCGGCGAAATGAGTCACGAACGAAAATCTAGTTTACTTCGTCGCCGCGGCGAGATTTCTTCTTTGCCGCGGCAAAGTCTGCAGTTTTCAGTTTCTTTAAAACGCATAGTTTCAATTTTAGGCAGAGTTTTAGGTTTTTGGGCAAGGTATAAAAAAAAAACTTTACCATTTTGAGAGGGGGTCGCATTTTCTTAGTCTAGAACAACTCTTTCATCTTTTTAGTTTTGGTTTTTTACGAATTTGTTTGAAAAGTGAGAAGATTTGGGATTAACTCCAGTGGATTGTTCAATTAGGGGAAATCTTTTGTCTTTCTCTCATTTTGATTATGTTAAACTTTATGTTTATGGTTTTTCTTGCTTATTGTATGGATTTAGCTATGAACTAACCCATTTTGGGTTAGGGTTTTGATGTAGTTCGAATTCTCATGGATTAAGCAATTGATTTTTATTATTTTCATATGCTATTGCAATGATTGTGGGGTTATTCTGTTTTAATTGTTATTAAGTGATGAACTTGATGAGATTGAGAAATAATTCATGTTAAGCTTCTTAGGTAATCACCATTGTAGTATTAAATGCTAGAGATAGATTTAAGAATCAATGAAAATCAATTTAGGATTCTAGGTGCTTAATGAGCTAGAAACTATTAATCTTCAAATTGTTGGGTGCGGAAGTTTAATAGGGAAAAGTAGAAAACATAGCCTGAGAAGGTATGTTTACAATTTAGAGAATTCGATTTACAATCAATGCATGTGAATATGGAAAGCATAATCTGTAGGTTTAATCCATAGAGTCCGAATGAAATCAAAACCCTACCCATTGTTTTAAAACTGATATTACCTTGTTTTTAATCTTGCTTTCATAATTTACTTTGAATATTTAGAAATTTTGCTTTAGTTTTAAGTTTAATTTTCTCCCATTAATCCAAACCTCGATTGCTCTAACTTGAAACAGTAGAAAACTTAGTGCTTAGCAACCAATCCTCGTGGGAACGATACCCCTCATCACTTTATTACTTTGTATGACTATTGCACTTGCTATTTATGCATGTTGTATAACAACGCATCAACCGAGCATGGAATTTTTTTAGACATCCATGTCCTCATACCCATCAACAAATGGGAAAATTGAAAGAAAGCATAAACATATTACATAAATAGGACTAACCTTATTGGCTCAAGCATCTATGCCATTTCAATTTTGGTGGCATTCCTTTGAAACTGTAGTCTTTCTCATTAACGACTACCTACTAAAGTTAGCAATTCTTATCTCCATTTGAAAAATTATTTACAAGACACCAATATTAGTTTCTGAAAGTTTTTTGATGCAGGTGTTTTCCATATTTGAGACCTTATTACAACTCACCAAGCTTGCCTATAAGCACAATTCTATTTTTATGGATATAGTATCTCTCATAAAGGATATTCATGTCCTAGTGAAACAAGGAGGATTCATATCTCCAAGAATGTTGAGTTTGATGAGACCAACTTTCCATGTAAAGAAATGCAGCAAGTCAGCACAGGTAAAAATGTCTTAAACAATTATACAATGAGCATAATTTTTCTCCAAATTGGCAGCTTCCATGTAAGTTATCTAACACTCAAAACTCAAGTGTTTCTCAAGATGTTTTGTTAGGATCGGATACTTTATCATACTCTTCCATCAATACTTCTAGTACTTTTGGTAATTTTGAGTCACATAGCCATGTCTCTCATAGTGCTTCTCTAGGATTGTGTTAAGAAGTTTATGAAATTGATTCCTCTAATACACTTAAATTGGAAGTAAAAATGACCGATTTTTAGTACTCACATACCTTTAGATCCTAAATCACTGGTTATACTCATTTGATGGTTACAAGAGGAAAGCAACTCTTTATGATCATAATCAGGCTCTTATGGCCACCATTGCTTCAGACTATGAACTTTTTACTCTTCATGAAGCCTTGACTTCAAAAGAATGGTTTTATGCAATACATGCATATAATGCTTTGATGACAAACAATACTTGGACCTTAGTGCCATATGTTAACCCCTGTGTGTTTTGATTTATGCAATATAGGCAGAATATGGCTTTAATGACAACACATACTTGGACCTTAGTGCCATATGTTGAACCCTTGTGTGTTTTGATATGCCAAAACTAGCAAAATTATTATATAAGAACTGACAAGATGCTGACATAAGTCATAACCAAGAATGAAAATGTAGAATATAGGTTAGAATGCCCTCAAGCTACGAAACGACCCCATTCTCATAAGTTGTTCATAATTCTGCCCAAATAGAGAATACTTCCAAGCAAGCCATCCAAATAGAACACCCGTTCCATCAAATCTTTCTTATTATATTTGAATTGAGACAAACTCCATCAATCCGTTTTAGTTGGAATGCCTCATTCTCACAAGTCATTCATCATTCTATCCAAAATTGGTGCATTTGAAGTTTTGAACTGGAATGTTGTTCCAAAGGAATGAACAACCATTTGTATACTCCAAGCCGTTCCAAGCAGAAAGACTTGTTCTATAACTCATTCAACCTTCTATAAATTTTGGAAAATTAGAAACTCAGAGTGGAACGCCCGTTCAATTATGAAGAATGCTCGTTCCTAATGTGCACAAGTTGTTCTAGGAGTAACGACATCGTTCCAGCTGCCCGTTTATTGTTATGAAAATTTTGCATATCTTGTGATCAAGAATGGAACGCCCGTTCTAAGGGAAGGGACGCTTATTCATATGTAGTGGACACTCGTTACCAACAAGTGGAATGCCTGGTACTAGACCCCAGATTTCAAATTTTATGGCCATTGGAGTCATGAACGCCTTTTCCTATGTCAAGATTGCCCATCCTCTGTGTCTTTTGCAGATTTGCTGAGATATGATGAAGATCTTCCCCAACGGCTCTATTCAACTCAAAATCAATTCAAGGTATAAAAGCAAGGTCTAGAACAAAAGAACAAAAAGAGAAAAAGCATAGCAACAATATCACACATTATTGCAAGATCAAAATCACTTCTTATGCTTAATTCATATATCATTCTTCATATATTTAATCTCTCACAGATTCTTATTTTTACAGAGAAGTTTGTAATACATTTGTTTATCAACCTAGTTGAGAGGCGAACTCCCATAATAAACATTTACTTTCATTCATCTTAGGTGTAATCCTTTAAATCTAGAGTAGTTGGCGAAGTCTTATAAAACTAAATGCGAACTCCTATCAAACTATTTTAACTTTGTGAAACTCGAGTCTAGTGGAACCTTGAGGATGTTGCCTTGAGAAAGTGGATGTAGGAGGCTCTTGATCATAGCTTCAAACCACTATAAATCCTGAGCATTCTCTTTTCCCTGAACTCATTTACATTTCCTGCACTTATATTGCTTATTTATATACAAATGGGTATTTCAAATTAAACACAATGTGGATAGTACTATTCAAAGATATAAGGTCAGGTTAGTAGCCAAAGGCTTTAAACAGACTCAAAGAATAAACTATTTTGAAACTTTCTTTTCTGTTGTAAAACCTTGCACTATAAGAATTTCTTTTACACCTGTTGTTTTCTACAAATGGAAGATTCAACAGATTGATATAAATAATGCATTTTTGAATGGTGATCTTCTAAGAAAATCCACATGACACAAGCTGTTAGTTTCATTGATTCAACTAATCCTTTATATGTGTGTAAATTACTATATGGTCTCAAACAAGCTCTTTGAGCTTGGTTTGAAAAACTAAAAGGAGCCTTGATTACTTGAAGAAAAATGCTTGCACTTCAAGAGGAGAAGTGAACTAGTAGTGATCCACACAAAGACAACAAAACCCACACAATCAATTTGCTAGTTTGAGAGTGAAGATTCAAAAAAGAAAAAGGGAAGAAAAGTTTCTAGGAAATTTCTCTTTACAACTTTTAGATTGGGAGGCAAGAATGAGTTAATTGGGAAAAAAGGGTTAAGGCCTATTTTTATAGGCAAACCCTAACCCTAATATTTCCTTGGCATATTATAAGGAATATTCCCACTAATATCCATTATTTATAAATAAATAATCAGACTTCACTTAGTGGCCAAGAAAAGGTCGTTTTGATATTTTATTATTATTGCTTTAATCATACAATAATAATTCACTATTTAAAATGCATATACTGTTTGAATTGGTGCTCCAGAGTCAATCATATTGTTGTATATTGACTCTATAGATCATGATTATTCAATCTATAAAAGGCATCGCTTATATTATGCAAAGCATATTCCACATGTATGTATTAATAAATGCCCTTAGAGTGGTTGAACCCTGACAAGGGAATCAAACAGTGATACTTGATTGTGAGATCCCTATGATCCCTTACGGTCGCCATTCTAGAAACGTCCGTAGCACTGGTATTATCCTGACTTAGGGTATAGATAATACGGTAAGGCTATCATAGCATTGAACGACCCTATCAAAAGGTAGTGATAGATCTCACGTGTCAGTGTTGTTTAGTGACAACTTGGAACGATGCGTGGCTTATTATTCACAAGTTCACTAGACTGACCCATTAGAGGATTCCATATAGATGGCAACCCCAATGTCCATGGAATACATGCTCTAAAAGATGGTGGTGCATGTGGTCCTTAGATTTGATCAGATCACTAGAGCGTCGTGTGTAACTATTGGTGTAGTTTGACACTAGCCAAACGTAATCATGATTAGGGTTATCAATATGGTAGTGATTGACTGCATTAAGAAGTACATCATGGCTATGGGGGATTGACAAAGGATTAATCACTCGTGGCTACAGTAGAAATTGTCTCGGTGAGATTTTTGGTAAGAGACAATGACCTTGAATTTGTGGCCATAGTGGAATCAAGTTGATAGTCGATTGGTCGATTGGTTCCATAACCGAATCTGAATATGTCAAGGTGGTTTATACTTGAAGCTAACATTATTTCTATGCTTCAAACCTTGATGAGATAATAGATTATGAAATGATTTGATTGCACGGTAACCATATTGTCGACAAGTAGCGAATACATTGAATCCGAATCTATCAGGTGGCCATGATGCCTTGCTAGAGGACAATCTTGGTCTATGTGTAATGAGACAATTAATAGGGTGTTGATCGCCATATTACCCACTACCACCATGATGAGGAGCTTACAAGTCACACACTTAAAAGGCAATTTAAAGAAGATAACGAATGAGGGGCATTTTCCTGGAAAGATTGTTGCCTAGATCCAATCCCGTATTGGATTTAATATGTAAAATTGGTTATTTATTTAAATATGTATATTGTCATATATATATTGTAAATAAATAAAAAGTCATTATATATTAATATATATATATATATATATATATATTGGTGTATATATCTTTTAAATACTGAAAATCATTATAGATGAATAAAATAATAATGGCCTAATACCCGTTTGTGATTTTTTTTGCAAAATCATGGACACTAATTAAATAATTAGTGGAAGGGTATATACAAAATAAGGGAAATTAGGGTGTTCCTATAGAGGAGCACTTTTCCCCAAATTTGCCGAAAAAGCTCATTTGGCTGTCCAAGAGAAAAACTAAACGGAAGAAATTCTCTCTTCTTTTTCTCACTCACTTCTTCTTTAAACCTCACAAATCAAACTATTATAGTGATTGTGTGTTGATTCTTGATTTTGTGTGGATATCGTGGGTTCACTCCTATCCTTGGAGTGTGAGCATTTTTTAACGATCAAGTAGTGGAGCCATCAACGTGGGTAAGAATCCAAAACCTTGTATGGGTTTTTGATGATTTATAACATGTTAATAATGTAACTCTCGTATATGGATTTTTGGGGCTTCTAGGGTTTCAAATGGTAAATTTTTGTTTTCTGTTACCTATTTCTTTGATTAAATCCTAATAGTGGTATCAAAGCCTCTTATATGAGATTATAGTGTTTAATCTTTGCTGGAAAATATGTGATTTGATGATTGCATGTTTTAGGTTTTAATTTGATCGATTTTGTTTGGATTAATTGTATTAAAATGGAGATTGTTGTGTTTGGTGATTTATTGAAATCTGCTATGATTGGACTGATTTTTGTTGAAATCAGAGAATTTCTAAAACCCTAGAAGCACCACCGTGTGGTGGTGCTAGCTACCATGCGTGGGGGTGCACAACAACATCGTGACCCAAAGCAGTAGCAGCGCGCACCTACTGTTGCTATTGGTGCAAAGCAGCTCACGCTGCTATAGCCAACTGCTTGCATGCCAGCGTATTGTTCTTATGTTTTTTGCACACGGCAACCGCCTACTACCATACGTGGAGGAGGGGATGGCCGCATGTTTCAACATGCAGCCTTGGGCAACACTCATCAGGGTATTTAGAAGTTGTGTGTTGAGGCACACAACCACTGTCCCTAACAACCCTAGTTGAAAAACACGAGACTGTTGTCACGTTCATTGTAATGCTACTATGTACGGTGGCTGCCTTAGGCCGATCGTTGTGGAAAATGGCCCAGCTTTGTTGGCTATGTGTTTATCGTGTAACCTTGACCTTCACTTTGCATTTTCACACAAGTGTTTGACACGTTGCACATTTTTACGCTCAACTGTCCTATTTTGGGTAGCTTGTGATTTTCCTCTGAGGAAATCACTCTCATTTACACTACGGTGCTTATTTTTGAGCGGTTCAAAATCTCACATGTTTCTACATGTGTAAGGATTGCTTCAGTGGGCTTACATTATTTTTGGACTACTGTAGCATGGGGTTTTAGTCTATTCACAATTAGTCGATGCTGGTGCACGTTAATTCACTGCAGGTTCGCAAATAGGTCATAACAGATTCAATAGTGAGTCAATTGACTCATGATTTGTACCTGTGGATCCGTTAGAGGATATATTCCATAGACATTGGGGTTAACATCTATATGAAATCTTCTTGTTGGTCATGTCCAGTGAACCTGCTAACTGCAAGCACCTATGTGTAGCACCAAGTTGTCACTAAACAACTTTAACATGCAAGATTTGTTACTATCTTTTGATAGGGTCATTCAACGCTATGATAGCCTTACCGTATTATTTGTGCCTTTACTTTAGGGTAATACTTGGGCTACGAACGATTTCTAGAATGACCATCTAATGTGATCATAAGGTTCTTACAATCAAGATTTAAAGCACTTGATATTCTTATCATGATTCTACCATTCTAAAGGCATATTATAACAGATCTGAAATACGATTTACATAATATAGTCAAATTGCCTTTTATTAATATCAGCATGTTTTTTACAAGTGGTCAAATACTACAATTTGATTGGCTCTAGGGCACCTACCCTAACAGTATTCTATTTCACTTCTCTTCAAAACTAGTATTTGAAGGTTTTGCTGATGTAGATTGGGCAAATGACTTAATTGATAGAAAATCAACTAGTGGTTTTTGCATATTTCTTGTTGGCAATCTCATTAGTTGGTCTTCTCGAAAGCAAAAAGTTGAAGCATCTATTGAAATTGTTTGAATTCAACAACTTCTTCAAGAATTGTAGGAACCTATTTTTCCCAAATCAATGTTGTGGTGTGATAATAAAAGTGCAAGAGCTCTTGCAGCAAACCAGTGTTTCATGTTCGAACAAAACATATAGAAATTGATGTTCATTTTGTTCAAGATATAGTCACTTCTAAACAGGTTGTAGTCCAATGTATTGAATTTGAATTTTAGATTGCAAATCTTCTTACAAAGCCTTTACCTATTACCAGTTTTCATATGCTAATTAGCAAACTTCAACTCACTTTGCTGCTTCACTTGAAAGGATGATATTGTTTTTGGTACTAATAATGATGAGGATATGTTAGGATTCCACATTGAGAGGAAAAAGGGGTGGGCATGTGGTTTATAAGGGCTTGGGCACCCTCCTTAGGCAAGCTGATTTTCCAAGGAGAGTTCTACCGAAGCCCACTAAAGGACCATTACCTAGCCTAATTCCTACCAAAGGCCCACTACCTAGCCCAATTCTTATCAATTTGGGAGTGGGTTCATATCAATTGGTATCAAAACATGATCCTGCGCCCATGTGGACGTCGCCTATGTGGTGGGCTAACCTGTGGCAAGCTGACCTTAGGCCCAGGCTACTACCCTGAGAAAGGGCATGAAGGCCTGAGGTAAAGGGGATCCGTGTATAGTCACCCAAGGGGTAAAGAGGCCGACGTGGACATCGGTTGCGAAAGCGTGGTGGTATGTTAGGATCCCACATTGAGAGGGAAAAGGGGTGAGCATGTGGTTTGCAAGGGCTTGGGCACCCTCCCTTGGCAAGCCAGTTTTCCAAGGAGAGCTCTACCCAAGCCCACCAAAGGATCATTGCCCAGCCTAATTCCTATCAAAGGCCGACTACCTAGCCAATTCCTATCAATTTCGGAGTGGATTCCTATCAGGATACAAATAAGATTATTAGTTCAGTAGCAGATAAGATCACAGAAGGTTGATTCAGCGAGCTACTATTGGATGTGTTTTTTGGTGAAGCAAGCTGCAATAGCTACTTATTACTACTTGGCTTGAGGGAGGGTGTTATGTATTGTTTTGTGTATTCTAGTGATGCAAGCTGCAACAACAACTTATTACTGCTTGGCTTGAGGGAGGATGTAATAGAATCAGCAGCTACTAAACAGAAAAGGAATCAAAACTCCTCTGCTCCCTCTGGTTTATTTCAGTTGGTGTTCAAGTTCTTTGTTTTATGTTTATTTATGATGTTATATCGAGACTCAATGGCTATTAAGTGGAAAGGATATTAAAGTTTTAAAGATTCGTCGCTCTAAGATTAAAGATCTATTTCTTTTCCAAGTTCTGGAATCTGGAAAATTTCAAAGTGTATTGTTTGAAAACTTCTCTGCTCAACGACTATATTAACAACTTCTGTTACTTGTTGTTAGTTCTCTTTAGTGGAACGGTGCCGTTTTATTATACAGCTGAACAATAAAGATTCAATGGCTTCAGATCAAAAGCTACAGAGTTTGGTTTTTGTAGTGTGTTTGGTAATAGGATCGGGTATGTCAATGGCATGGGTACTCAGATGAAACTGTCCAAGGCCTGAGGTGAAAGTACAATAACTGTTACCATGCGCTCAAAAATTGGATCCCAGCAAAAGAAATTGGATGAATATGAACGTCATTTTGAAGATTAGGAAGCGAGGTTAGCAAAATCTCAAGCATCTAATGATCGCCGATTTAAAGAACAGGAAGCCAAGTATTTGGAATTTGAATGACTTGTGTAAAAGTTTTTTGACTCCATGGATAACGCATTTAGGATGAATTCATCATCTTATAATAGTCTGGGGAATGGTCAGTTGCCGAATGTTCGGCATGATGGGAGGTTGCCGGGTTGATTATCAGTTGACATGCCTGAAACTCTTATGTGGGTAATCTTTGGTCCATGGATCTTTTTGTGTGGTTCGACGCATAGATGCTTTTGTCATGGTGTTAGAGAAAACAGTGTTAAGAACTTTATGTATTGCCCTTTTGGAACTGTTTGTGTTGCTATGTTTATGGAAATCCCATGTGTCAGGATTAATGGATGATTGTCTTTGTTGAGTTAAGACATGAAAATCTTGCGTTTTGTGAATTCTACTAATTTTGTTGTATTCTAGTAATGATTTATGGTGTGTTGTGGACATGTAATATGTGTAAATTTTTTTGGGTAAAATATGAAAATAAAAAACCTTGAATATCACCATGTGCGCGCGCGTCTCCACATTTAAATGGTTTTATGGCCAACTGAATAGCTGCGCAAAAGAAGGGTGCCGACGCCGGAATGCGTGACACTTGAATTACGAGACAGAAGCAGCGTTGAAATATGTTCTCTTTCAGTCGGTGTTGACAAGCATAACGCTGCGACGCGGCAAAGCTGTGTCAGAGTTTGAGTAGAGACACAAACTTCGGCGTCGAAATTCCATCTACGACACAATAATTTGGCCGCACGACACAATCTGTTCCGCTGATGTTGTTGATGGCAGATTGCATCTCCAACACAATCAGTTCCCAGTTTATGAAAATCCCACGTGTCAGGATTCATGGATGATTGTCTTTGTTGAGTTAAGACATGAAAATCTTGCGTTTTATGGCGTGATTTGTGAATTCTACTAATTTTGTTGTATTCTAGTAATGATTTATGGTGTGTTGTGGACATGTAATATGTGTAAATTTTTTTGGGTAAAATAAGAAACTAAAAAAACCTTGAATATCACCATGTGCGCGCGCGTCTCCACATTTAAATGGTTTTATGGCCAACTGAATAGCTGCGCAAAAGAAGGGTGCCGACGCCGGAATGCGTGACACTTGAATTACGAGACAGAAGCAGCGGTGCAATATGTTCTCTTTCAGTCGGTGTTGACAAGCATAACGCTGCGACGCGGCAAAGCTGTGCCAGAGTTTGAGTAGAGACACAAACTTCGGCGTCGAAATTCCATCTACGACACACACATTCTGCTCCGCTGATGTTGTTGACGGCAGATTGCATCTCCAACTGAGAGGCAACAAAGGTGCATTGTACCCAGTGACGGACCAGGATTTTTGTTGAGAAGGGGCCTCCATGGCTCCGCCGTTGTTTATCAAACAACTAGTGAAAATTTAAAAAAAATCAACAAACGTTAAGTAAAAGAAATAATATAATATCAATAATCTGAAAAAAAATAATGTAATAATACGATACTTTATCACTTGAATAAATCTATGAGAAGCAAAACTTTGAGTAAATTATGTTGAAAATAACATTCAATTTACGAGAAAACACAAGAAAATTTTTACGTGGAAAAACCTCTTCAATTAAAGAGAGCAAAAGACCACGGGAATCTAACGATCCACTTAAATCCAATATAATTAATAGAGTTTACAATAATCACAATCCACCCAAAATGTTCTACTCAAATTTCTTATTTCTTTTTTTTTTTTTTTTTTCTTTGGCTTTCAAGATTATAATATAAATTTTCATGATTTTGATCAGGCCTAGCATAAGCTAAAGTCAACCAAAACTTAAATTAAGTCAACGCTGCTTTGACTTTTAATATGAATTAATAAAAAAGCGTAAAATTTTCTTAGTATAAACATAAATAATAACTCAAACTTCTCTAATGATTTTGAGTAGTTAAACGGTGACGTTTGAAATATAGGAAAGTGATGGGTGAAGGGCGAAGAATAACATTTAGTAAATATAGTTAAGGTTTAATTTGAGAAAGCAGGAACATTCTTAAACACAAAATACAAAACAAACTCACAAGATCCATGTCTTTTTCTATCAAATTATAATAAAAAACCTCTAAAAAATAAGTATGATTCAACTCTAAAATAAACTAAACTGAAATAAGCAATACAAATATCTCAAATTGAGAAAACAGAAAACGAAGTTAATTGTGGTACCTTAATGAGTGAAAGTTTTAACAATTTCAATCTTTAAAAGTTTTAAGAACGAATAACATAAAGAAAGTGAAAGAGAGAATGAGAGAATAAATAATTTTAAAGATAAAATCATAAAAAATAGAGGGACGTAAAAAAGAGTGGAGAGAGTTTTAAAACTTTTAATATGATATAGATGTGAAATACATATATTAATAGTAAATTTTTTTATGAGTTTGGATATATGTATAATATTTCTTATTTTTTTTTAATTTAAAGATAAGTTTATTAATAGAATTTTTTTATGTGATTATATAAATAATTTTTTTCTAAAATGTGAGGGTAGGCCCAAGGGCTGGGTCCGCCCCTGATGTACTGAGACAGGGGTGAGCGGTTCCGGGTACCCTGCATTTTCCAGGGAACCGGAACGAAAACGCATAGTGCAGGTTCCAAAAAAAGGAACCGAAAACGCACAGTGCAGGTTCTTCAATTCAAGGAATCGGAACCTAAAATGCAGGTTCCGGTTTCTTTCTGGGGTACCCTGTAAAAAATTAATTACCCCCCTAGCTATTAGTTTAAAAAATAAACAAAAACCCTTATAGTTTACAAATCACACCCTAACAAACTTTCATTATTCATTGTGTCCAATGTAACTATAACCGAATTCTTAAGCAACACTTGAATTCAATTAATTCATCACAATTCACAGATAATTCGTCAATCAAAATCAAAACACAAACAATTATTCATCACAATTCACATAAAATAACTTCACCAAAATCATTTAAACAAACAACAATATAGAAAGTAGAAACTATCACAAGTTTTTTTTTTTCTCCCACTAATTTCAATCACTACAATTATAAAACTACAAAACACTCAAAAAGCATAACATGAGTACATGACAGTCTAATGCTCCAAATTAGGCATGGATGATCCTTCGTCAAGTGATTGAAGTCCAATCATTTCTACAAAATAAACACAAGAAAGTCAATTCAATTTTTACGAAGTGAACATCAAATACAATATATTAATTCTTCTCCAATTGTGTACCCGCCCAAACATAGTACAAGTAATATTAATTCTTCATTTTTATGCATTATAGATGCACACAGCAGTATCAGGTCAGATAAGTCAAGTATTACAAAAGATTAAGCTTCGCCTAATTAATCGCCCATTTAGAGAAATGGAAGTGCATATGTAAAACAAATTAATCCCTAACTGTTCTTAAAAAAGTTCAACTACAAAACTCTTATTTAAAAACAACAAATTGTATCAAACTATATTGTAAATAATTACCCTTAGTTTTCTATAAGGGAATTTCCTTTTCCAAAACAAAGACAAATTTAAGGAAAAATATAGATTTGTACATGCTTAAAATATAAGTCCAACGGCACCTTAGAAATTTGACTTGTCTGCATAAAAATATAATAAAATTAAGCATGAGAAAAAGAAAGTACCATCAATAATGAAGTTATTAAAACCATTTAGTTAAGTATTGAGATTGTTAAACAAAAATAAGCACTACTGTAAAGGAATATTTATACGACAGAGACTTGCAAATTCTATAGACTATAGGCGTGAATAACCAACTCTCAATCTTCAGCCACTCACTCGCCATCTCTCCCTCTTTCTTCAAAATGAAGACCCGGTAACTCAAATAACTCTACTAATGTATTATAAATGTAACTCTCACACCAAATTTGGAAATGCTATTATTGCAACTACTGCTGCTGCAAATCAACTGTGCTCTGCTGCAATTTGCAGCAGCAGCTTGCAACTACTATAAATTGCAGCAGACATGCACCTTCAATCTAAGTAATAAGATTCAATCATACATAGCAATCAATCATAATTCATAAATAGCATTGTGCTTCGTTTTCATATCACGCAGATACGCACCTTCAATCTAAGTAATATGCCGCAAAGAATCAACACTTGAAGTTCCAGAAAAGTAGAAAAACGAGAAGAAAAGACCGCAGAGATAATGGAGAAGAACCAGAAAAAGTAGACAAACAGAGAGAGAATACGGCAGGTTGCAGAGGAGAGAATGGAGAAGAGGAGAATTTGTCAATTTGAGATACCCTAATGAATTGGGCATTTTGCTTTGTTTGTAAATGTAAAATTACAAAGTACACCCATTCTTTATACTAATTTCTAACATTGCCAGGGGTCTATTTGATAAGTTAATAAAAATTATTATGTTTATAAATTTATTAATTTAATATTATAATTGGTCAATTGGGTATTTATAATACTAAATATAATTTAGTAAATTTAATATTAGAAACTAGTAATGTTATAATAAAAGTGATCATACTACAATGTAAATTGTAATGTTATATTAATTAAGTAATATACTATTTAATTATATATATTATAATTATAAAATTGTTAATCATTTAATTAAGTATTGTAATATTGTTTGTAATGGAAGTAAAAATTAATTAAATAATACCATAAATTTATAATATAAGTTATAATTAATAAAATTATAATCATTTGATTAAGTTTGTGTAAATTAGTAAATTAGTAATGTTAAATTAATGTCATAATCAATAAGTAATATTTATATGTAATGTTATATTAATTATATGATCATACTATAATAGTATAAGTAATGTTATAATGAATTAAGTAATCATACTATAAATCTATAATTAATATTATAATTAATTAAATTCAAATCATTTAATTAATATACTAATGTTTATAATGGAATGTTATAATTAATTAAGTAATCAATTATAAATATATAAGGTAATGGTATAATTAATTAATTTTTAATCGATTAATTAAGTAAGTAATAATATAGTAAATTACTAATGTTATAATGTAATGTTTAAAATTCATAACTGATTAAGTAATTAGTAATATTTTAAAATATAATGTATAATTAAGTAGTGATCAAATATAATGATATAATAATATATAATTTAATTGAGTAATTATTAACTATATGTAATGCTTAATTAATGTTTATAATGAAATGTTTATAAGGGAATGTTATAATTAATTAAATTTCTATCATTTAATTAAGTATTGTGCTAATGTTTATGTAGTAAATTAGTAATTACTAATGTTTAAAACATAATATCATAACTCATAATCAATTAAGTAACATTTAATTATATAATGTTAATTAATTATATATCATACTATAATAGTATAATGTAATGTTATAATGAATTAAGTAATCATACATAAATCTAAATTAATATTATAATTAATAAATTTCAAATCATTTAATTATATACTAATGTTTATATGGAATGTTATAATTAATTAGTAATCATATTATAAAATATATAAGGTAATGTATAATTAATTAAATTTTAATCTTTTATTAAGTAATGTAATAATATAGTAAATTACTAATGTTTATAAGTAATATTATAAATTCATAACTAATTAAGTAATTATGTAATCATTTAACATGTAATGCTATATTAAGTAAGTGATCATAATATAATGTAATTATAATATTATAATTAATTGAGTAATTATTTAACTATAATGTAACGCTTAATTAATGTTTATAATGAAATGTTTATAAGGTAATTATAACTAATTAAATTTCTTATCATTTAATTAAGTATTGTGGTAATATTTATGTAGTAAATTAGTAATTACTAATGTTTTAAACATAATATCATAACTCATAATCAATTAAATAATCATTTAATTATGTAATGTTATATTAATTATATGATCATATATAATAGTATAATGTAGTTATAATGAATTAAGTATCATACTATAAAATATAATTTAATATTATAATTAATTAATTTTAAATCATTTAATTAATATACTAATGTTTTAATGAAATGTTATAATTGATTAGGTTATCATATTATAATATATTAAGGTAATGTTATAATTAATTAAATTTTAATCGTTTAATAAGTAATGTAATATATAATAAAAATTATAATGTTTATAATGTAAGTTATAAATTCATAACTAATTAGTAATTATGTAACATTTAACTATGTAATGCTATAATTAGGTAAGTGATCATAATATGTAATGTAATAAATAATATTATAATTTAATTAAGTAATTATTAACTATAATGTAATGTTTAATAATGTTTATAATAGAATGTTTATAAGGTAATATTATAATTAATTAAATTTCTTATCATTTAATTAAGTATTATGCTAATATTTATGTAGTAAATTAGTAATTACTAATATTATAATAATGATATAATCAATTAAGTAATATTTAATTATGTAATGTTATAATAATTATATAATCATACTATAATGTAATGTTATAGTGAATTAACTATTAAGTAATCATACTATAAATTTTTAATGTAATATATAATAATTAATTTTTAATCATTTAATTAAGTTTGTACTAATGGTTATAATAAAAGTTATAATTGACTAAGTAATTATACTATAAATCTATAACGTAATGCTATAATTAATTAAATTTCTAATTATAAGTCAATTATTAAATATTTATTATGTTTAACTTTAAGTCAATTAATTAAGTGTAATCAATTAATGTAATGCTTAATTAATTATATTATAATCAATTAAGTAATGTTATAAAATTATAATTAATTAAGTAACATTTAACTATAATGTAATGTTATAATTGATAAGTATGATATTTAACTAGTAATTTAATTTATTAATGTTTATCAATTTATCATATAATTAATTAATTACTAATTATATAGATATACTTAGAACTTGATAATTGAAATAATAACTAAATATTATTACCCAATCAAATATACTATTTATTAAAAAATAATTCTTTTAAACATTAAAAATGTAACACTTTTAATTGGATCATATCAATTATTCACTAATTGATCAAAACTTTAATATTAATGTATATAAATATTAAAGCTTTTAATATGGTGTATCTATATGTAAAGTATAATGTATTCGTATATTTATTAATTAGGTTATTCTAAAAATTTAACTTTTTCTTTTTAAATTTTTTATATGTAAAATAATAGAAATTCCCCCATTATTTACATTTCACAAATATTTCATTATAGTCCAGGTTCAAAATAGATTCTAAACATGTTCCAAAAACAGGTTCCAAAACAGGTTCCAAAGCAGGTTCCAAACAGGTTCCAAAGCAGGTTCCAAACAGGTTCCAAAACAGGTTCTAAACAGGTTTTAAATAGGTTCCAAAAGGTTCCAAAAGTCAGTTCCAAACCGGGTACCCCCTAAGGTTCCAAACAAGGTACCCTTTTACAGGTTCCGGTTCTGGTTCTGGTTCCTCCACATGCAAGAACCGGAACCGGAACCGCATAGTAGCGGTTCCAAAAATTGGAACCGGAACCTACCGCACAGTGTTGGTTCCGGGTAGGTTCCGATCCGGTTCTACCGCTACCCGTGCTCACCCTACCTGAGACTGAGACGCATATATTGTTAACTAATTCAAGCATAAGCCATCTGTATCCCCACGGTCTGTCAGCATGTTTCCATGTTTAAGTTTGTTCTTATTGTTTAGATAGTGGGTGTAGTCTTTTTGTCAAAATTGTAAAAAAGAGTTGTTTTTCATTCCATACTTGTTTCCTATTTGTAAGCTCTAAAAGTCTATTAAGGGTCTAGCTTCACTACCAAATTTAGACTTCTTATAATAAAATATTATCATTTAATTATCAAAATTATGACTATTTCGCTAATGTGAGGAATTGTATTGGTCACTAGATTGGTACATTAAGTTTGTACTCTTAAGTATATGATACAAAAGAGCGTTTGTCACCATAGTTTAATTATTTATTGTGACGATAATAATTTGTCACTTTAAACTAATTTATTGTAATAATTATTTGTAACAATAGAAGGTAATTTTTATCAATATAAATAATATTTTATCATAATGATTACATTTAAAGACCAAATAATAAGATTTATGGTGAGAAAATAATATATTATGACAAAAATGATTTTGTAAAATTGTAAATAGTGACTAAATTATTTTCTCATAATTTAACAGTGACAAAATTCATGTGTCAGTGACTTTACTATAACAACATTATTTTGTCACATGTTGTTATATGACAATATATTTGTCCAAAATTGTAGTGGACTAAAATAATTTTGTACAAAATTTAATAGCATGACAAATAATTTTTAATCATAAATAATTAGTCGAGTCCTTATAGAGCAGATTAGAGCTCAAAATGCATTTTCAAACCATTATTACATAAATTGGGAGAATTCAACATAAAATAATATGAGGTTGAATGCAATGCATTATTTAATACACGTTCAACTTTAAAGCTTACAAAATAGTAAATGGAGGTTTCAACAAAGACATTAGATTTAGATCTAATGTTAATAATTCAACAAAGGCATTCTTATAAATTTACACATTCTCCACTAATACGGAGAAAAAAATGAACACAAGTTAGCATATCCTCCATGAAGAAACAATATCCTCAACCACTGCAGACAAACATGAAGAAAGTAAGATTAAGATGGTCATGTTCTGCATCATAGACTTCATCACCTACACAAAAAATAGTAATGAAAAAAAATATAGCATTAAACATGAAATGAATTTAGTAATTGGTGCATGTGATCCTCAAGAGCCATTCATTCTGGGCTACCCTTCAAAGATAGCTCATATGGATATGATAATCCAATAAGCTAAATACAAAAAAGACCTCCATATAGATGACAGTAAGCAATATAAATTCAACCAATGACCATACATCAGCAAGGATCACAGAGCATGAAAGCAATCAAAACAAGATCAAAGAATGTGTAACAAGCAGCATATCCAATGCCTTTGTTTCCACCAACAAAAACTTAGAGAAAAGCAAACCTGCAAAAGAAAACAATATCATTATCTCAGAATATGCACTAGCAATTAGCAAGTACAGAGATGTAGAATACAATAACGAAAACTTATAATTTTTAATAAAAGAAATTTCGTTCAATGAACTTCCTTAAAATCATTCCACACCCCTGACGTCTTAACTCTCTTTTTTCTGCAAATGGATTAACGTCACCCTTTATTACCAACAGCTGCAATGGTTTCAACAGTTTCATTGGGGGTGGTGGACCATGTCTCTAGTCCTCAATATCACTACCATTGCAATCGACTCGCCCCTCCGCTGGGCTTGGGACACCTCAGGTTGGGTGGCAGTGAGGTGGGATTAGAACTTGATGCATTTACAGCAAAATTTTAACAGCACGTGAATATTTTTCCCAGCCTTTCAAACTCAATAACATATAGTTAGGAGGTTCAAATCAATTAACTAGGATTAAAGCAAATATTTTAGTTAGAAGTTTGATCCCCAAGATGATTGAATACCGATATTCACCCTTATTATAAAGATGTGCATCCAAATCCTCAAAACTTTATAAAAAAGAACCACAACTCTATCAAGTCAGATCGAACATTTGAAGAGCACCAATCTGTACCACAGTAATCAGAACAAGTTAATGCACACAAAAATTTTAAAAATCTATATATATCTGACTTCATAATCGAAGCCCAAAAAACAAAAATATAAGCTCTTTGAAGCTTGCCAACACTTCAAACCAACATCTGAAAAGATAACAATAAAATTCAACTTTATGGCTTTTATTGAACATTGGATTCACAAGTTTTTAAGCCAGAAGCCATCAAATCAAGAAATTTGACTTCAAATTCCAAGTCAACAAGTATCAAATGGGAAAAGTAAAGTAGAATAGAGTTTTTTCAACTATCTTTTTCGTACCCATTTCGGCTAATATTATAACAGCTAGTAAACACATTTCTTTGGCTTTAAAATTTCTATTTTAACTTTGAAATGATGGTGAATGAAGAAATTGAAAGTTTGAAAACAACCCAAAAACTCGAATGGTGAATGGAGACATTGAAACCGCCTACAACTCACCATTCACAACTTAGAAGTAAACTCAGACGAGATACAAACGAATGGAGACGACAAAAGGCGAATCAGTCTCAAGCTTTGAAGTATGGTCGAGTGTATCAAAGTGGCTAGCGGCTACTCGAGGTTGAGAGCTGAGAAGAAATCGCTCGGCTAATCCTCTTGAAAGACAGACGAAATCAGATTTCTCGACTAGAATGCTTGAATAGGTGAAGAATGCAAAGATTTAGTTTTGCTAAGATCAGTGAATGAGCCCTAGACAAGGTGCTGTGATTGGAATGCGAAGAATAAATGAGTTACTAGGGATTTTGGGTAATGCAATACGCGAGCCCATTCGAACTTAAAAGCCTTTGCAGATATATTCAAAGATTTTAAGATTTTAGAATTTAAAAATTAATTTAATGAGAATGTATAATAATTACTAATCTAACTTATAAATTTGTATTTGTAATTTAATTATAAATAATAAAAAGTGTTGAAATTCAATTATATTTCAATGTTTCGTTATTTATTATATATCATGGATTATATATTTTTAATTAATATAATACAAAAGTCACTAAATATAATATAGAAATATTTTTTAATAATAAATCGAAATTATCATAATTATAAATATTAAAATAAATATTTTACAAAGAATGTGGACTGATAAACCCACGATAGGTCCAAGGCACGACACGATATATAGCGAGCTGTGCTGGGAGCCATCAAATTTGGTGGGCTAGCACAGTACAATAGGGCACGAATTTTTGCAAGCTTGGGCACGACACGACCCATGACATGATGAGCCTTGAATTTTTAGGCATGGTACAGCCCCGCCGCTCTAACCCCACCCCACCTATTTTTCATTCATTTGCTATGATCTTAAGTTAGGTAATATACTTAACTAGTCTCTATGGATCGGCCTTTGTTTGCTGCTAATATAAGTTGTAAGTAGAGTATGCATTAGCAGTTTATGAATTTTATTCAGTTTGAATTTGATTTGTATTCTTGTATCATTAAAGCCAAAAATGGTACATAATATTTACATTTATAAAATTATTAATGATTTTGTAATTTTTACAATTTTTTGGCCTTCTCAAGTTTTTAGAAACAAAAAGTAAAAAGTAAAAATAAAAGTAATAATTTAACAACTGATTAAGAACTAAAATTTGGGAACAAATATTTGCAACGGATTGAAATGTATTGTTACGATTTTACAAACAGATTTTTTTTTTTTTTCATCGCTAATTTGTTGGTAATTTATTTTAGCAAATTTCTTTAATCTAGCTAGATATAGCAAAACTCGACCTGCCCCTATCACCCCCCAATCCCAACCAAATTTCCTAGCCCTTGACCTCGTACTTGATCCTATATGTTAATGAGTTTTTTTTTTTTTAGTGACATAAATGCTAAAATTATGAATGAGTTTTTTTTTTTTTTTTTTTAATGACATATATGTTATTGCTGAAAACTTAAGAGGAATGACAAATAGTTGTACGCATATTAATTATGTTTTTTCAACAAATTTTTGTCACAAAATATTACATTTAATTTGACTAAAATATTTTGTTATTAATACCTTGATTTTAACATTTATAAATGATAATATTTTTTTTTTTATAATGATAAATGATTCTTTTGTGACAAATTAGTTTGTAATTATAACATGTATTATTAAATATAGTGACAAAAGTTTTTTATGACAACTATGTTTGTCATAATAAACAATTTATTTTAGTGCTTAAATTTTAACTCAAATATTTTGTCATTAATACCTATATTTTAGCATATATTATGACAAATTTTTTTGTAATAATAAATAAATTCTTTTGTGACAAAATAATTTATAGGTATAGCATATATAACTAAATTTAGTGACAAAAATATATTATGACAAAATATGTTTGTCACAATAAATAATTTACCTAGACGCCAAAATTTGGCACCAAAAATTTGTGACGAAGTATTATGATAAAAATATTTTTCTTTACTATATTTCTTATAGGTTTCTTTATTGTGATAAAATATTTTGACAATATATTTTTTAATCACTATACATTTTCTCTGTCATACTTAATATAATGTTTCTTTATTTTGTCTATATCTGTATTAGCTGTAACAAAATCACAATATAATATATTTCTGATAGTGATCTGATCTTCCAGATGTGTGAGAAAACTATTCAATAATATTTGAGTGTGTTTGTTCTGTTTTCAAAAGTTAAGTTTGCAATCTAGTCCTACGTTTTGGTATCAGAGCAAGGTTCTTTTGTTGAGGGTTGATAGTCCACCTAATAGAAAGAGAATTGAGAGTTGAAGGTTCACGATTTCATGGCAGCCAACAATAGTGCCCCCAATGTCCAAGGCATTCCCATTGTTACTGGGACCAAAAATTACCATTATTGGTCCGTGAAAATGCGAACGTTGTTTAAGTCTCAAGATTTATGGGACTTGGTGGAAACCAGATTTGAAGAATTTGCTAGTCCTCAGCAAGCTTCCCTACAACAGCCCAATGGATTGAATTGAAGGAAAAGCCAAAGAAAGATGCCAATACTTTCTTCTTCATTCAACAAAGAGTGGAGGATGCTCTGTTCCCAGGATTTGCTCCAGGAACACTACCAAGGGCAAGGTAAGTGGATAATGGTGAGGTTGCAGACTCTCCGTCTAGATTTTGAGAATTTATTGATGAAACCCACTGATGTCATACAAGATTTCTCAGTAAGAGTTTCTACACTTGTGAATCAAATTCGAGCTTTTGGTGAGGAGTTATCTGAACCGAAAATAGTTGAGAAGGTTTTACGAAGCCTTCCCCCTAAGTTTGATCATGTTGTTGCAGCCATTAAAGAATCAAAAGATTTATCCGATTACTCATTAGTAGAGCTAATGGGTTCTCTTGAATCTCATGAAGCTCACTTGAATAGATCATTTGGGTCATCATTGGAGCAAGTTTTTCAAACGAAGGTTGATGTGAAAAAGAAATTTGATAGCTTAGGCAGAGGTGACTTTAGCGGCAAGCACAGATGTGGTCGTGGTCATTCAAGCCATGGAAGAGGCCATGGTAGATCAAATGGGCAAGATAGAAACATAGTTATGTTGCATGTTCTCACTGTGGTAAGTCTAATCACTTGGAGATAGATTGTTGGCATAAAGATCAAGATAAGAATGTTGTCCAATGTTATGATTGCAAGAATTTTGGCCATATAGCAAGAAATTGTCCAGTAAAAGAGTAGGCTAACTTCCATGAAGAAAAAGATGATATGGCAGATAATTTATTTGTTGCTTGTTTGACTTCTAATGATGATACGTCTTTTGAAGTATGGTACTTGGACAGTGGTTGCAGCAATCACATGACTAGAAACAAGAATTATTTTGTGCAAATTGATGACTCTGTGGATTCAAAAGTGACCATGGGCAATAATAGTCAAGTTCAGGTGCATGGTTCTGGCAAAGTTGTCGTGGCTTACAAAACGGGTAGGAAACTTATACATAATGTCATGTATGTACTTGGTTTAGCTCAAAATCTTTTGAGTTTGGGTCAAATACTAAAGAAAGATTATTATGCTATGTTTGACAATGATAAATGCATGATTTATAATAAAAGGAATATGAATTTGGTGTATTCAGTCAAAATGACCAAAAACAAAATGTTTCCTATCATGTTTTCGCAACTCAATCTTAATGCATTCAAGGTTTCAAGTGATGATTCAAGGCTGTGGCATAGAAGGTTTTGCCATCTCAATTTTGGTGGGTTACAATTACTACACAAACAAGAGATGGTGTCAAGTCTTCCTATGGTGCAATATGATAACAACAATTGTGAAGCTAGTATTTATGGAAAGCAACATCGAGAGAAATTTCTGGTGGAAAAGTATTGGAGACCCACTAAACCTCTAATGCTTGTTCCTTCAGACATTTGTGGACCTATGATAACATCTTCATTAAATGGAAGTAAGTATTTTCTGATTTTTGTTGATGATTTTTCAAGGATGACATGGGTGTATTTTTTGAAGGAAAAATTTGAGGCTTTTAAATTTTTCAAGCAATTCAAAGCTTTAGTGAAGAAGGAATCTGGAAATTCAATCGTAAAATTACATCCCAAGAGTTCAAGTTGTTTTGATCATGGGGGTGAATTTACATCCCAAGAGTTCAAGTTGTTTTGCAGCAACTTTGGTATTCAAGGACAGCTCACAACTAGCTATACCCCACAACAAAATAGTGTAGCGGAGAGGAAGAATTGGACAATTATTGAGGTAGCCAGGAGTATGTTACAAGACAAGAGTCTTCCAAAAAAAATTTGGGCAAAAGTTGTGGCTACAACAGTGTATGTTCTTAATCGATCACCAACGCAAGCTGTTGAAGGAAAAACTCCATATGAAGCCTAGTTTGGCAGGATGCCAAATGTGAGTCATCTAAGGATTTTTGGATCCATTGCTTAAACCATTAGAAACAAGGAGGAAGCTTGATGAGAAAAGTGTCAAATGCATCTTCATCGACTATAGTGAGGGGTCAAAAGGCTATAGGATTTTTAAACCCATCACCAATAATTTGATAACTAGCTGGGATGTTGTTTTTAATGAAGAAGAAGCTTGGGATTGGAAAGAAGATGGTGTTGTTCATGTCCATGTAAAGAATGCAGATTCAGACTTGGATGCAACAGATTCAGTCTTGGAGACAACCAATTCTCTTGTACCCATTCCATTTACTGTAGAGTTAATTGTGGACTCTTCTTCGAGAAGGGTAAGAAGCTTATCAAATGTTTATGCCTCTTCTGGTCTTGCTTGTTGTGCCAGGGAACCTACTTGCTTTGAAGAAGCAATTATCAGAGAAGAGTGGGTTAAAGTAATGGAAGAGGAACTAACAGCGATCGAAAAGAACCAAACCTGGACTTTGATGGATTTGCCCGATGGAAAAAATGCAATTGGTCTCAAATGGATTTACAAGTCCAAGTTCAATCCAGATGGTACCTTGAAGAGGAACAAAGCCTGATTAGTGGTGAAGGGTTATGCTCAAGTTCCAGGTACTGATTTTTTAGAAACTTTTGCTTCTGTTGCTTGTTTAGATACAGTGAGATTGATTTTAGCAATGATAGCCCATCATAGCTTGTCTGTTTTTCAGTTAGACGAAAAATCAGCATTTCTTAATGGTGATTTGGTTGAACATGTGTACGTAAGACAACCAAAAGGTTTTAAGGTGAAATATTCTGAGCATAAAGTACACAAGTTGCACAAAGCACTCTATGGGCTCAAGCAAGCACCACGAGCCTAGTATAGCAAAATTGATTCTTATTTTACTAAAAATAGTTTTCAAAAGAGTGCTAGTGAACCCACTTTATATGTTAAAAGTTGTGGGAATGAATTCTTAGTAGTATGTTTATATGTGGATGATATAATATATACTGGGGATTCTTTTGAGTTGATGAAAACTTTCAAAGAATCAATGATAGAGGCTTTTGATATGACTGATTTGGGACAATTGCATTATTTTTCGGGTTTAGAAGTTATGCAAGGTGCTTGTGGAATTTCTCTTTGTCAAAGGAAGTATGCTATAGATCTTTTGAAGAAATTTGGTATGTCAAATTGCAAAGTTGTCAAGACTTGGCTTAATACAAATGACAAACTATGTTTGGAGGATGGAGCAGAGAAAGCAGATGAAAAAGTATTTTAGAAGTATGGTGGGAGGCTTGATGTATCTCACACACATTCAGCCTGATCTCTTGTTTGCCATGAGTTTCATGTCCCGATTTATGCATAGTCCAAGCAAACATCAGTGGCTAAATTTTTTTTGAGATATGTCAAGGAACAATCAATTGTGGAATCAGGTATGTGAAAAGTTAAGGCAATGATCTTGTAGCTTTCACTAACAATGACTAGACTAGGTGTACAGATGACAAGAAGGGTACAATATGGGCTATGTTTTTTGTCTTGGCTCCGAAGCTATTTCAAGGATATCAAAGAAGCAGGAAGTCACTGCTTTGTCAAGCACAGAAGCAGAATACATAGCTATTACAGCCATAACTACAACCTGTTATGTAGTTCGGTTCAGAAGGATTTTGCAAGATTTGAAGCAAAAACAAGAGAGACCGTCAAGGATTTACTGTGACAATAAATTCACCATTGGTATCTCAAAGAATCCGGTACACCAAGGGAGGACCAAGCACATTGAGATTCGGTATCATTTCATCAGAGAGTTGGTTTCCAAAGGAGAAGTTGAATTACATCATTGCAGCACAGATGAGCAACTAGCAAACATTTTGATGAAGGCATTATGTGAGAGCAAGGTACAAAAACTTCGTAGTATGATTGGAGTTCTGTCCCTAACTTGAATTAAAGGGGGGAATGTTGACTAATTCAAGCATAAGCCACCTGTATCCCGACGTGTCTGTCAGAATGTTTCCATGTTTAATTTTGTTCCTATTGTTTAGATAGTGAGTGCTAGTCTTTTGGTCATAGTTGTTAAGATAGAGTTTGTTTTTCATCGAGTACGTGTCTCTTATTTGTAAGGTCCAAAAGTCTATTTAAGGGTCTAGCTTTGATGTTTCAGATGTGTGAGAAAACTTTTCAACAATATTTGATTGTATTTGTTCTATTTTCAAAAGTTTAAGTTTGCAATCTGGTCTTACAAATGTGGCGTCGGAACAGGAGCTACAACACTGTTGCTTGGCCAAAATACGTTCTTTGTTCCGTCAGTATAGCTTTGGAAATGTTCATGCCCCAACGGAGACCCTTTTGATGGCATTGTAATTTGGAAAACAAAATCCATTCTTAGATGGAATCTATGCGTCGTTGAACTGACTTTCATGGAGAATATCAACAAAAAGTTTATTGTGGTGGTTATACGTCGAAGCATGCAATTCCAGCAATGACACATAGTTCATGCGATGGTGAACTTTGTCTTCGACAACTCTATTCCAACAATTTCTCTAATGAAGATGCCAACATGGGGGAATATTGATTTCGACGCAATTGAGTGTGTAGAGACACAAGTCTTATGGACTTGGCTAATTTTCACCAATATTCTAAAAATCGGACTGGTCGAACCATCGATCGGCGTCCGCTTTAGTTCGAATTTCCAATTTTACTATTCACCTAAATCCCTAATCTTACTGTCGACGAACAAAGGGTTACCAAGTGCCAAGGTTAGAGTAGTGATGGCAATGGGTCGGGCTGGGACCAGGTACCCCTTGGCCTAGGCCCAAACTCGACCTCATGACAAAGGCCCAAGCCCGGCCCAGGCCTGTCACGGGTATGACAAGTAAAGCTCAAGCCTGGCTTGACGGGCTTTTTGTAACCTCAGGCCCGACCCATTTTTATAATGTAAATTTTTAAATATTAATAAATTTCAATTTTTTTTTATATTTTTAATTCTATAAATAGTTTTTAAATATTAATTTATTTTTGAATACTCACCAAATGGGATGAGATTAGGGTTTGGGAAAAATAGGTATATATATGTAAAATAATATTATAATTAAATATATAGTATAAGGGTAATTTAGTAAAATTAATACTAAAATTGTCGGGATGGGCCGGGTTGGAAGACATACACAGGCCTGGCTCGTATCGAAGGTTGGGCCTTAAAATCAAGCCCAAGCCCAAGCCCGCGAAGACTGGGTAAAGCCTGACATTTTTAGGACGGGCCAAGTTGGGTACCTGGAAATATCGGGCTCATTGCCATCTCTAGGTTGGAGGGGGTTTTTTAGAGTGGAGGAGGTGGTTCAAGGGTGGTGTTAGATTAAATTTTGGATGCCTGAATCAACTGAAATTTGGCCCGAAAAATGAACCCAATACGCGAGTCACAATCGGCGAACGGAGGCTACTAAGTGCTGGGGTTAGTGGGTTTTGTAGAGTGGAGGCCGATGGTTCATGTTGTGGTGTTGGATTAAATTTTTTATGCTGGAATAAGCCATAATTTGGTTAGAAAAATCAACCCAATTGCGACAGTGTTCGCGAGTCATGACCTGCGAACGAGGGGCTACCAAGTTCCAAGGTTAGATGGATTTTGTAGAGTGGAGGACAGTGATTTATGTGGTGATTTCGGATTGAATTTTGGCCATTGGAATCAACCAAAATTTGGCTGGAAAAATCAAAACCCAAACAGATTGATTTCAAACGCGTAAGAACTGAAACGTATTTTTTTGAGGTGTTTTTGCAAGATTTCAAACTTTTTTTTATCATTAGAGAACCCATCGTTTAACTGCTCTGATCGGTCAAACTGTGAATGTAGCCCTTGCCCTAGTCAAGGCCCAGTCCGGTTTTTAAAACATCAGTTTTCACGGGGTGCTTCGTTAGCGACTTTTGTATCCATTGTTTCCATCACGATGTCCTACAGCCTTACATCTTTGTTAGAATGATGGTTTACAAAGAAATTATAAAGACGACTCAAAATTTTTCAATAAACTACTAACATATATGACAGTTTTTTTTTTATATATATAATGTATTATTATTAAAGATGTAAAACAATAACCCTCTAATAGAAAACCAAACTAAATTATCAAGTTTTCCCAAATTATGATTAACTAGTTATAATATTAAATTAACTCAAACTTGTAATTTGTCAACTAAAAATGTGTATTACAAAGATATTTCATAGGACTTCAGTAACACCTATTCATTGTATTGCACCTGATATGGTGTTTGTGAATTGAGCTTTCAGGATAAATGGATGGAGCTATATACTCTGTAAGTAGCCAAAGGGAAAGGGCAAATGTTTCCTGCAGCATAATTTCTTGAATTGATAGCTCAGCTCTTATAATTGAGAAATATAATAATGAAACTTGAACCATCATGAGATCCACATACATCCTGGCCTCAATGGGGTCCCCATAAGACCATTTGAAATTTTCTATATTGTCAACATACTATACTAACTATACTAGATCTCATCTCTTCTCATAACAACCACAAACAATAATGCTGCCAAATTAGTCATTAAAAATTATTGAAGGAAATTCATGCACCAAATATAAACTTCATAGCACAAGATTTTTCACATTACTCATCTTAGTTAGTGTCAATATATATTCTATACTCAAATAAAAGTCTAATTAATTCTATATATTTATCAGAGTAATACTAACCATAATCTCTCCATTAATTCATAACTAGTCACCACATAATTAAGCATCTATTGAAGCATATATATTTTTTAAAATTAGGCATCATGGCATGTATAACTTGTTGCCACACTTGCACCTCCACGCCTCTGGGTAATATTCAGCAGTCACCGGAGTCCCCGGTGGCACTGGCACGTGTACTGGCTGACATGGTGTGCACTTGCCGCACTTTGACGTGCAGCGTGGTGGCGATGAACCAGGCCCACTTAGTAATCTCCTTGCCAAACTCAGAGCAACCTCTTCATCTTCCCTTTTCTTCTCAATTTCCTGCAACATATTAATCCTCAAATACTTAATTATTTCTATATTACATGATATATAAAAGCTCATTTATAATACAGTAAAACCTTAAAATTTTAAATAATAATATTACTTAGAATCCAAGAGGTACGAATATCATCCTAACTTGCGCCCCTTGAGAGATGGTTCACGGGAATGCAAAAATTAGAACCTGAGGAGTACGTGGTTCCGGTTCAGGGGCTGACACTGAAGGCACAAGTTACCGAGACTCGTTGAAAAGCAACAGAAAATTCTACTTTAGAGATGGGGTGAAGCTAACATGCGCGGAAGGGTGTTGTGCCCCCCAGCTGAAAGTTCATCCTACATGGGCCAGTAGGGATGGACCACTGTCCTCGTGTGGTGCCTAATCATGGAGGATTATTATTGGATACATCGATCACACGGTCACAATCTAATCTTGGCAGGTGTTTTTAGCGGATATTAGCCTTATCAATTGTTTTAAGTTTGAATGATGATGAGAAAGATTAAAACTTTTAAACTTGTAGAAGCTAAGACTGAGAAACAATGGTAATTCATTTATGTTATATGCAGCTAATATTAGGGAATTTAAGATCCCACTTGTAAGCATATGCATGGTCAAAATTCATTGTTTTTCGATTTTTTAAAGTTACAGAGTTTTATGGGGACTCCAATTTCGAAGCCGGACTTACCGAAGAAGGAACTGCAAGAAATTTCTCGATTTTTAAATTAAAAAAAGAATGAAGAAGAAGAAGAAGAAGAAGCAACTTACATGAACAGACAAATCTGCTTTAACAGAAGATTGACACTTGATATCATCTGCATTTGAAAGAGAAATTAAGTGAACAATAGCCATAACTTGGATGATATTGAAATGGGTAGTGATCCAATTGACATAAAATGTTGAGAGATGGAGAGAAAAAATATATAAATTTCTTACCAAGAGAAGTGGTTGGTGTTGGTGAGGTGATTGTAGTGGTGAATAGTGCCGCTAATGAGATGAAGAAGATGGAAAAATAATAAAAAAGATGGGGTTTATGTTTATGCATAAACCTTACTTTGAAGTTTCTCTTCCACTCCATGAATTAAAGAGAGAATATCTCAAAAACCCTTGTTCTTAAAAACTGAAACTTAAAGCTAAAACTTGCACGTCCATGCAACCGTGAGTGCAAATTTTTAGATGATTAAGTTTATGAAGTTAGTCTAATGAGATTTGTAAGTGCTGGATGTGAAGATAAAAGGAAAGATGAAAGAAAATGTGTTGCAGATAGAGAGAGAAAAAGAAAAAGACACAGAGAGAGAAAGAGCTAGATTGTGAATCTAAGTAGATCGTCTCTTCCTAAGCTTTACCATGTTTGGGTGTTGGATTCTCTTTGCAGGCTTTCTGCTGTGTCTTTCAACCATTCCCAAACCCAGAAAATACTTAACAAATGTTATTTATTCACACACTCTTTCCTTTTATTGGGTTAGGTTACATAACTAAAATTTTTTATACAATTTTTTCACTGTTAATCCATTATACTTTAATAGTTTAAGAGTTGATGAAGTGACAAAATAAATAAATAAATAAATACCTTCCTTTTTATATCCACTAGATTTCAATATATATATAATCATAAATTTGTATTTCAATTAAAGTCAAAATTTTAAGTTATCATAACCTGAGCCTCTGTCATTATACTTAAATTTAGACCTAATATAGTCGACAATCTTTTAAAGAGTGAAATAAATAGTTAATTTTTAGATCAAGTGATTTTTTCAAGTGAAATGTGAAATCTTAGTTTGAATTGGTATTTAATGGGATCTATTCTACTTAAAATCATATCCACGGTCCACATGAAAGGTATATAAAATTAAAGGTCTTAAACTAATTAATTAATTAAAACTTTTTGGAGTCGTTAGTACTTAAGCATCCATCTCATCTCTTTTGTTTTTAGCTCTTTTATCATTGTACTACTCCTTGTTTAATCATACTTGTAATCTCAGTTGACAATGTAGATTAGTAATCTTGGAAAGGCTATAATAATGTAGGCATTACTTACTAAATGCATTGATAAGTCTTTTGATGTAACACATATAAATTTAATTCTACTTTAATTAGAATAGCGTAACCAAGATGTCAAATTAACCATTACATCTGAAGTTCCAAAAATAATGTGACATTAGACTATGCACTTATAATATTTTTATATAAATTTGACATTTTATTATCAGTTCTTTATTTATTTTGATTTGAGGTTCTATGTTAGAAAAATTGGATACATGTGTCTTCCATATCCTGGAGGGGTGAGACCCGTTTCTCAAAGAGATTAGCATAATAATTTAAGGGAGAACACCCAAGGTTTGCCAAAACGAAACTTTCCCATCCTTCAAGTTTCAAAAAATAAAAAAATAAAAAAATAAAAATTATGTTAATATTTTACTAAAAAAAAAATCTTAAATATTTGACTTTATAAAATTTTTATTATTTTTTAATTAGCCAAAAAGTCAAATATTAAAAAGTAAAAAAAGAAAAAATAGTTAACACTTCCTAAAAGGTTTAGGAGTAATGCTATGAAGTTCTTTAAAATTAAATGACTTTAATATTTATTTATTTATTTATAATATTATCAATATCTTATTATTATTATTCAATAACATATTAGATTTATAATGTTTTTCATAATATAATGTTTTTTATTTTTACTAATTAACATAGAAAATCAATATTCCTAATTAATTAAATAAACAAAAGAAAAAAAAAGATATTTTTACACTTGAATTAATAAATAATCGAGTAAAGACATTGACTTAACTAAATTTTAATTTTATAATAAACTAATTATGAAATAAACTATTTAAGGGTGTTTTCGTCTTTTTAGTCAAACATTAACAGAAAACACTAACACAATCTGACAAAGGGTGGGAAAGTGTTATTTTGAAACTTGACGGGTGGAAAAGTGTCATTTTGGCAAACCTTGGGTGGGACAAGGTCGTTCTCCCAATAATTTAAGTTCAACAACCAATGGGGTCAGGGCTGAATGCCGTGCTGGAATATTTTGGTACTTGGCCTCCAAACAAATTAGGTTAATTTATGTTTCACTAATCACTTCAATTGGCTGTTCTCATTGCTACTACAATACAATCCCAGAGACAGTTTTATTTTCTTTTCCAATACAATTATTATTATTATGAGGAAACCAAAAATTACTACATATGTTGCCCACGGCCACATTTACCTAAGATCATTTTGATTAATTAGAGACGATGAAATGGGTTAATTAATTCAATTCCGAGAGAATGAGCTACTACGCTTGTGGTCCAATATTCAAGGTTTTGACCCGTCAAATACTAGGAAATATTCATCTCAAACTAATAACTACTAATCAAATCTTTAACTCTTGAAACAATATTTTTTTTTACGCCAGAAGAGTAAATTAAAAGCGAATTACCTGTTTTTCCCTTGTGTGTATGAGTAAATTTTTGTTTTGTCCTTACATACTTAAAGAATATTAGAGTTGTTGACGCTTGATTTTGGACGCCAACGACTCGCACATGAGAAGCGCTAAGCGGACTTAGGAATCACACGTGATGGATCCATGAGATTTGAATATGGAATTGAGATTATATATGTTACAGAAAACAAAAATAAAAGATTGGCAAGAGGGGTTTTTATAGTGGTTCGGATGCAACAAGCGACTCCTACATCCACTGTTATTTTATTGATCTCTGATTGTTTCTATGATTTTGCCTATAAGGCATACAAAGATGAAGAAATACAGTGTTTACAGAGAGAGAATGAAATGAAGCTCAAATCTCAGCCTAGCCTCCTTCTTCGGGAAGAGGAGTGCCCATTTATACACCTAAACACTCAATGTAATGAGTGTTTTGCAAGTTCCTTGACACATAGAAGACTCTCGTCCATTCATTTCTTGAAAGGAGATAGGGTTGGTAAGAATATCTTTGAGGAGATATGGGCTTGGCAGCACATTTATTAGGCTGACATAAGCGTGATTTTTGAGGCATAACAGAAGCCTCCTAGTTTTTGAAGTGCGTAATCGCGCTTCAAAAACTCAAGTCTTTGATCTGAATGGCTGCAGTCTCGAACTGAAGAGCTCGAATTGAAATCTGTTAGGAAAACGACCTGAAATCTGGTAGGAGCACGACCTGAAATCTGTTAGAGCTCGACTTGAAATCTGTTTGGAGCTCGACCTGAAATCTGTTAGGAGCATGACTTGAGCAAAACGAGCTCAATTTGAGCATGCAAAACAAGCTCAATCTGAGCAAAACGAGCTCAACTTGAGAGCAAAACGAGCTCAATCTGAGCAAAACGAGCTCAACTTGAGAACAAAACAAGCTCAATCTGAGAGCAAAACGACCTTGACCTGAGAGATCAAAACGACCTTGACCTGAGAGGTCAAAATGAGCTCGACCTGAAAAGGTCATAACAAGCTTGAAATAAGAGGTCAAAACGACCTCGACCTAAAAGGTCAAAACGAGCTCAACTTGAGGTCAAAACGACCTCGACCTGAAATGTCAAAACAACCTCAATGAGCAAAACGACCTCAATCTTAGAGGTCAAAACGACCTCAATGAGCAAAACGAGCTCAATCTGAGAGGTCAAAATGACCTCGACCTGAGAGGAAAAACGACCTCGACCTGAGAGATCAAAACGACCTCGACCTGAGAGGTCAAAACGAGCTCGACCTGAAAAGGTCATAACGAGCTCGACCTGAGAGCTCAAAATGACTTTGACCTGAAAGGTCAAAACGAGCTCAACTTGAGGTCAAAACGAGCTCGACCTGAGAGGTCAAAACAACCTCAATGAGCAAAACGAGCTCAATTTGAGAGGTCAAAACGACCTCAATGAGCAAAACGAGCTCAATCTGAGAGGTCAAAATGACCTCGACCTGAGAGGTCAAAATGACCTCAACGAGCAAAACGAGCTCAGTTTAAGAGGTCGAAATGAGCTCAGTTTGAGAGGTCGAAATGAGCAAAACGAGCTCAACTTGAGCTAAACGAGCTCAACTTGAGAGTAAACGACCTCGACTTGAGGTCAAAATGACCTCAATGAGCAAAACGAGCTCAATCTGAGAGGTCAAAACGACCTCAAC
Organism: Pistacia vera; assembly: GCF_008641045.1. Lineage (NCBI taxonomy): Eukaryota > Viridiplantae > Streptophyta > Magnoliopsida > Sapindales > Anacardiaceae > Pistacia > Pistacia vera. Next base: position 357,304 of record NW_022196197.1, read on the forward strand.
CTGAGAGGTCAAAACGACCTCAATGAGCAAAATGAGCTCAATCTGAGAGGTCAAAACGACCTCGACCTGAGAGATCATAACGAGCTTTACCTAAGAGCATAAGAGATCAGCGATCTCAGCGTCTGATCAGTGATCTGAACACGCAATTTGAAGCTAAAGATCAGCGATCTGAAGCCGAGGATCAGGACGGCATGGGCGCGTGATTTGCGATCTGGCCATATGATCGGAGAACTCTGATGAGTGCAATCAGCGATTTGGCCATGCGGTTGGAGAATTCTAATGTGTACGATCTGCGATTTGGTTACGTGATCGGAGAATTCTAACGTATGCGATCTACGATCTGGCCACTCAATCGGAGAACTCTGATGCGAGTTTGATATCTGAGCATGCCATCAAGGAACTTGGATGCAGGTTTGAGAATCAGACCTGCATGGGCCACCAAACTGTTGACGCTTGATTTTGGACGTCAACAAATCACACGTGAGAAACGCTAAGCAGACTTAGGAATCACACGTGATGAATCCATGAGATTTGAGTATGGAGCTGAGATTATATATGTTGCAGAAAATATAAATAAAAGATTGGCAAGAGAGGTTTTTATAGTGGTTTGGATGCAACAAGCGACTCCTACATCCACTGTTATTTTATTGATCTCTAATTATTTCTATGATTTTGCCTATAAGGCATACAAAGATGAAGAAATACAGTGTTTACAGAGAGAGAATGAAATGAAGCTCAAATCTCAACCCAGCCTCCTTCTTCGGAAAGAGGAGTGCCCATTTATACACCTAAACACTCAATGTAATGAGTCTTTTGCAAGTTACTTGACACATAGAAAACTCTCATCCATTCATTTCTTGAAAGGAGATAGGATTGGTAAGAATATCTTTGAAGAGATATAGGCTTGGCAGCATATTTATTAGGCTGACATAAACGTGACTTTTGAAGTATAACAAGAGTCAACACAGTCTATTTAATAGTTTAAATTGCAGGATGTGGAACATTAGACCCAAATTCGAAGGACGTAAATGCAATTATCTCATTCAGTTCCTGGCTCAGTTTACATGGACTATAGGCAGATTCTGAAGGCAAGAAGGTGGGGCGAAAATATTGAAATGATTAATTATGCAATGATCAGCGACGTTTGGCAAAGGCCAAAGGGTTCTTTACTTTTAAACTTCACTTTTGCTCAAGGTTTTTTATTATTATAAAGTGAACTTTTGAATTCTTCTAATCATTCATACGAAAACATTTTAACTTTTACAACACTTTTTAGAATTTTTTTTGTCGTGTTCTGCANATCTGACAAAGGGTGGGAAAGTGTTATTTTGAAACTTGACGGGTGGAAAAGTGTCATTTTGGCAAACCTTGGGTGGGACAAGGTCGTTCTCCCAATAATTTAAGTTCAACAACCAATGGGGTCAGGGCTGAATGCCGTGCTGGAATATTTTGGTACTTGGCCTCCAAACAAATTAGGTTAATTTATGTTTCACTAATCACTTCAATTGGCTGTTCTCATTGCTACTACAATACAATCCCAGAGACAGTTTTATTTTCTTTTCCAATACAATTATTATTATTATGAGGAAACCAAAAATTACTACATATGTTGCCCACGGCCACATTTACCTAAGATCATTTTGATTAATTAGAGACGATGAAATGGGTTAATTAATTCAATTCCGAGAGAATGAGCTACTACGCTTGTGGTCCAATATTCAAGGTTTTGACCCGTCAAATACTAGGAAATATTCATCTCAAACTAATAACTACTAATCAAATCTTTAACTCTTGAAACAATATTTTTTTTTACGCCAGAAGAGTAAATTAAAAGCGAATTACCTGTTTTTCCCTTGTGTGTAGGAGTAAATTTTTGTTTTGTCCTTACATAGTTAACGAATATTAGAGTCAACAGTCTATTTAATAGTTTAAATTGCAGGATGTGGAACATTAGACCCAAATTCGAAGGACGTAAATGCAATTATCTCATTCAGTTCCTGGCTCAGTTTACATGGACTATAGGCAGATTCTGAAGGCAAGAAGGTGGGGCGAAAATATTGAAACGATTAATTGTGCAATGACCAGCGACGTTTGGCAAAGGCCAAAGGGTTCTTTACTTTTAAACTTCACTTTTGCTCAAGGTTTTTTATTATTATAAAGTGAACTTTTGAATTCTTCTAATCATTCATACGAAAACATTTTAACTTTTACAACACTTTTTAGAATTTTTTTTGTCGTGTTCTGCACATTTCGTCGCTAAAACTAGTCCAACATGGTTCAATTAAATTTGACCAGATACTTATCAATTCTTAATTCAATTAGTTGATATATAATTTTCATAGCCTATTTATGCTTTTACTCTTGAAGAGAAAAACTTGTCTTCTTAAAAAAAAAATCATTGTATTAAAAAATGCATATTGTACAAGAATAATCTCTAAACATATATATGAAGAATTTGAAAAGTTGCATGCATATATGTTTCCATGAAAAAAGTTGTCGATGACATTAAAAGTTACATGTGCAAATTACTACCAATTGAAGAAAGTGATAAAGAGATTACAATTGGAATTGAGATTGGGAAATTAATAACTTTTGCAGTCTCATGGAATGTCTGTATTGGGTTGTAAAAATGGATATGAGGGTCCTCCATGTTTAGCTTTTTCTACATGCTTGGACTCACAAATCTTGATAGACTAAGACTAACCACTCCTACCACTCATCTTTTTCTTACCAATCTAACCTTCATTTAATTTCCTTGATATAACATTCAAAAATATGAATATTTTTAATATATAAAGTTTACATTTTTCCCACATGCAATAGATTATATGTGATACCAAATTAAAAGTATATGTTAATATGTGTTAGTTATATATGGATCTTAACATAACAATGAACTAGACACATGTATTAAGCAAAATTTTTAAACTAAGGTTGATGCATATAAGTATAGGTAAGAAAATTAGGATTTAAATTTTGAAGAAATACTTATATAGCACAGTCTCACCACTTCACTTGGTTGACGTGGTAAGATCATCTAATAATATAATGACATGTATTGTTAGTATTTATTATAATATCTCTTTCATGCATTCATCACAATGATTCATTAATAATTACCGATTATCATTCATCAATAACCATCATCATAAAGGTATTTTTAAAAATTAACCATACATACCTTTGTTTTATTGAATGGTCTAACTAAGTAAATTAAATGAGGTGGTGAGAATCTCTCCTATAATTTTTTGTCTAAATTTTAGGGTTGACGAAAATATTATTGGGAAATGAGAAGAGGGCAAAATTGTAAAGAGAATAGTTGTAATATATGCCTAATTTTGACTATTTTGGTGGGGATAACGAATGGAAATCTTTAGCCAAGAAATAAGAAAACTTGCATGAAATATCATAGTCCATGTTTTATTCTCTTGCCCTTTGTGTTGATGAAATTGAATAAGTTGTTGCAAGCGTGGGGATGAGAAGATGTTGATGTTAAAGAAAAAGAAACCTCACTGCACCATTGTTGTTCTTATGCTTTTGTTTTCATCCAAACCATCTATAATGCCTTCTCTCTTTTCAAAAAATTAAGTATTAGACTCAAAATTCATATCCTTACCCTACCACACACACACACCTTAGGCTTTGACAGTGATATGGGAAATGTAAGAGGGTGACATCTGCTACCAAACAGTCCCCTTGCTCAATTATTTAACTTTGAATAAAGCTGACACTCTATTTTTGATTCAGACAGATGGGACTTTCATTGGATTGCATCTTATTTATTTTATCTTCAACAGTTTTAAGCATTGCCCGTAAAACATTTTTTCCTCAAAATTATTTTTCAAAGTTCAGGATAGAAGTAGGGAAAGCAAAGGCATGCATGCATGCAAAGTTGTAGATATTAGGTCTATTTAATTACAGGATCAGGCCACTTGATTGTGCCAAACAAAATATAATTCAGGAAGGGACCCAGGATTTAATGTTAGAGGAAGCGAGTTCAAAGTTATGGTAAAAATGACATTACAGGAAAAGAAATATTCTATTTACAATTTTTAATTGACTTCCAATTGATAGATAATATAAAAAATATTCAATTAATAATATATTTATCTTCTTAAACAAAAAAAAAAAAATATATATAAAAAAAAAAAAAAAAAAAATTGATTTTATTTTTATAAAAGTGGCGTTAATTTGCAAAATAAATTATATCAAAGAAATAAACTAAAAAGATAAAACAGATATAAGAAAACTTTGAAAAAAGAAAAAATTTAAGGGGGGTCACCAACCCCACTAATCTATACATGGGCTCGTCCATGATATAATCCATAATATAATGTTAATAATATCAACATCAATTGTAAAATTATAAAAATACGGTAAAACATCAATTTATATTTTTAAAATTTAAGTTTTCATAACATTATTATTTCAAATACATGAGAGATACAATAACAAATTTTTTTTTTAGGTAACGTAATTGGCCACCCCTCGTTATAACTCGAACTCAAGACTAGAGGGCGTTTTCAACCATATGCCCCTTTATCCATTCGATCACAAGTGGGTGGTTACAATAACAATTTCTTATGCTATCCTTTTGAGGATTATGAATTCGAAGCCACTTTGTTAGGATTATTTTAAAATTAGGATAATTATGTTAAGTCTTTTATTATTATCTTTTATAATTATGTTAAGTCTTTTATAATTATCTTTGATAAATATGCTATTATCTTATTAGGATATAACTAAGATTATCTTATTATCCTTTTATAATTATGAGAAAATATCTTATTAGATTTTAATTAGGTAATTAGAGTTCTTTTAGGGTAATTTAGAGTCAAGTGCAAGGCTATATAATAGCATAAATCTAGATTGTGATTATCAATGAAGAATTTTGTCAATTAATTTCTTTGTCTCTTGTTCTTGGAGGTCTCTATTCCTCATATAAACAGATCCTATCCCAAACCCTATCATTGGTGCTCTTGTTCCTTTTCCATGGTTGACCCTTCTTGCCTAATGGCTCTGGAAGAACTTATCTCTCAACATGGGGTCACAGTGGACGCTCAAGAGGCCAACCTTGACTCCCTAGAGGGTCTTTTGATGGCTATTACACTAAAACTGACTGCCATTGAAGCCAAAGAACAAGAACAAAGAGAAAAAGAGCTCATGGAGGACAATGATGCAAGTGGCGATGGCACTCCCCACCCAACTCGAGTTCTCATTCTTCTAGGTCTACGCCACCTTTTAAGCCTTTCCAATTGGAGGTGCCTCGCTTTGATGGCACGAAACTGCAACTCACGACCTTCTCCCTGGAACTAAAGTCAATTCTCAAGTGGGCCCTATCGACCATTCTACCTATTATGTTACGGTTGTTGTCGGCCACAAGTCTACTGTTGACCTTCCCTTCATCCTTCTGGGTCATAATAACAACAATCCTCCACCACTACTGCCAGCCCTCACCAAGCCTCCCACGTGTCCCTATCTCTCTCTGATGTCACTACTCGGCATCGTGTTGGCTCACGACAAAGGAACAAGTGACTTCTTTACCGTGTTGATTTTTGACCCCGGCGGTGGAACTTTTGTCGTCTCTTTATTGCCTTGGAACTCATTTGTGCCTATGATTTCTTATGGTATAATATCTTGCAACCTTGAGGACAAGGTTGAACCTAAGGGGAAGGCAATGTTAGGATTATTTTAGAATTAGGATAATTATGTTAAGTCTTTTATTATTATCTTTTACAATTATGTTAAGTCTTTTATAATTATCTTTGATAATTATGCTATTATCTTATTAAGATAGAATTAAGATTATCTTATTATTCTTTTATAATTATGATAGAATATCTTATTAGATTTTAATTAGGTAATTAGAGTTCTTTTGGGAGTCATTTGGAGTCAAGTGTAAGGCTATATAATAGCATAAATCTAGATTGTGATTATCAATGAAGAATTTTGTCAATTAATTTTTTTGTCTCTTGTTCTTGGAGGTCTCTATTCCTCATATAAACAGATCATATCCCAAACCCTATCGCACTTCCAATATGAATTTATCTTAGTTATAATTTATCTATAACATTTAAATATAATGAATATTTATTTCTTTTTTGTATATATATATTTTTTATTTTATAAGATAAAATTAAATCATGCTTGGTTTGATGCAATGATAATTGACACAAAAAATTCGTACAAGAAGTTGAAAATGAGACCGAGGAAGGTGCACAGACATCCGATCAATAATGAAAATGTTAGACTTTTAATTATATTATGGTCCTACACTTTTAATATAATTATATTATGGTCCTAAATACTTTTATGCTGATGTGGATTATAATGTAAAAAATTCATATGGTTGTGTCTCTTGGGCAGTTGTCTTTGATGGAAAGACAACTGCATTTATAAAGGAGATTTTACAGGTCTCCATTTGATGCAATTTTCATTTTTGATTCCCAAAACCATCGCTCTAAAAATTGTAGTTAGTGGAAGACTCTGTATTCTGAAGAAGCAAGAAGACTAAACAACAATTGCTATGACTGGAGGTTTGTAAATTACTTTTGCATATATTCCATGAGTATTTAGATGTTTATAATTGATTGTATTGTGAACTTTTTTATGACTATTGGAATAGAAATGTATTTACATTTGGTATCAGAGCATTGTTTGAATCTCTACCTAGCATGAAATTGTTTGTTGCAAATTTGGAGAATATAGCATAAAATTGGGATTTTTTTCAATTAAAACCCATACTGTAAATCAAGCATAACTTTTATTATAAATAGAATCTGTTTTCAATTTTCATGCCATTGGAATCCTTGTTGAAAAATCTTTCCAACGATATATTATTTGTCAAAAACGGAGTTATGGTTACAAAGTTATGCTAGTTTAAAGTTTTGGTTAGAAATTGTCATTTGGGTGTTTTCGGTAGCAATTTACGGCACCGATTTGGGACAAAATTGTCATTTGGGATGTCACCAATGTAGTTCATACATCCACATTCAAGTTTCCCCTCTAAAATGCCAGAAAAATTGCCGAAATCGGGCTATTAAAATCTGCAAAAATTGGGTAAAAAGTTATAGAAAACGGGTAAAAAAGAACCGGCCCAATTGGGTAAACGGGTCAAACTGACCTGATCAAAGTCAAAGGTCAAAACGAGTCAAAACAACCCAGTCAACTAGCCCAAAAACTCGACAGATCAGCTCGACCTAGTCAGCACGGTCAACGAATCAGACCGATCAATGAACCGGTCAAACGAGTCAATAGGTCAACGGTTCAGACCAGATCAAATGGGTCAAACTAGGTCAACAAACCAGGTAAAAGGGTCAACCCGACCCGATCAAATGGGTCAAACTGCTCGAGTTGACTTATGGCGCATGAGGGTGCGCGTGCTTGCGTCAGACGCATGGGGGTGTGTATTTAGGCGTGTGCAAGCACATGGTAGGGCCGTGAAGGCGCATGAAGCTGCGTGCAAGGATATGTTGCCTTTTAGAGGCACGTGAAGGTGCGTGGGGATACGTGGCTGTGCGTGGTTTAGTCACGATGGCGCGTGGGAGTCGGTGACATCGCGTATGATGATTTTTATGTCATGTATTACGTTGTTATGCATAAATACTATGTTATTCTTGTATTTATTTGTCTTATATTATATTATATGCAATAATTCATGTTATAATTATTTTATGTTTTATGATCGTATATATTTGATTAATTTAGAGTAGCCACATCATCTAAATTATGATAATATATGCATTAAGTAATATTAGTTGTGATCATATTAAAGTTAATAATATCATTTTGTAGTTAATCATATTAATATAATCATTTTACCCACAGGGAATGTTATATTTTCATGATTAATTAGGGATGAAATAGAAATTATTCTTATTTCTTAATTAGCCCACAAGTATTATGAAATATTAATAATTTTTAGTTTCATCATTAAAGGATAATGAATCATAATATGTAATGTCTTTACCCACAGGGAGATTTTATGATATGTCGATTCATTTATAATATATTATCTATTTTACATTGGTAAACTTATAATTGTTATTGATGGTTTGTGCCTCATAATTTATTTAGTAAGCATGTCTATTGATATACCTACAGTTGATCAAACTTTGATGATGGTTGAGGATAAGGTTCCTAATTTAAATGGTGATAACTACAAATCTTGGAGAGAGGCTGTCCTTCTTCATTTAGGGGCATTGATCTTGACTATGCTCTTCGTAAGGAAGAGCCATCTACACCTACGGATACTAGTTCTCAAGTTGAGATTGCTTTGTATGAATGGTGGGAGCGATCCAACCATTTAAGCATGATGTTTATCAAATCTCACATTACGAGTAGTATCCGTGGGTTGATACCGGAGTGTGAAAATGTCAAGGATCTGATGGATGCAATTCATGCACAGTTTGAGACATTAGACAAGGCATTAGGTAGCACCTTAATGAGTAGATTGACATCCATGAAGTTCACTGGTATTAAAGGAGTTCGTGAGCATATTATGAATTTGAGGGACATCGCTGGTCAGTTGAGATCCCTTCAGATGGTGATTAATGATGATTTCCTGGTGCATTATGTCCTGAACTCTCTCTTGTCTCATTATACTCCTTTCAAGATATCTTATAACACACAAAAGGATAAATGGTCAATCAATGAGCTTTTGACCATTTGTGTTCAGGAGGAGAAGAGACTGCTTCAAGAAGTGAATAAAATTGCACATTTGGTGACAGAAAATGTCAAGTACACTTCAAACAAGAATAAGAAGTGGAAGGGAAAAGGCAAGCTACAGGAGGTTACGAGCAAAGGAAATAAGGACAATATCAAGTGTTTCTTCTGTAAAAAGAAGGGACACATGAAGAAGGATTGTCCTAAAAGGAAGGCCTAGCTTGACAAGAAAGGTAACCTCACATCTCTTGTGTGTTATGAATCTAATATGATTTGTGTTTCACATAATGATTGGTGGATTGATTCTGGTTCTACAATCCATGTTTCTAATACCATACAGGGTTTTTTGGATCAAAGGAAGCCATTGGGAAGTGAATGCAACATCTATTCGAGAAACAGGATGCCTTCACGTGTTGAAGCTGTTGGAACATTTAGACTTATTTTAAGCACTAATTATGTTTTGGATTTGGAACGAACCTTTTATATTCCTAGTTTTTCTAAGAATTTAATTTCAGTTTCTAAACTTGTACCTTGTGGATACTCTTTCAACTTTATGGTAGTTCTTTTAATTTAATTAAGAACTCATCTATTGTTGGAAATGGTACTTTGGTTGATGGTTTGTTTAAAATTCATTTAAGTGATGCTGTTCCTTATAGTTTTATGACTTCACATGCCAGTACTGGTATGAAACGTACTATTATGTATGCAAACTTTTCTTTTTTGTGGCATAGGAGATTATGACACATCTCCATTGATAGGATTAAAAGGTTGGTAAATGCTGGAGTTCTTGAAACTCTTGACTTTATTGACTTTGATACTTGTGCAGACTATATTAAGGGAAAGCAGACTAACAAATACAAGAAGGGTTCCAGGAAGAGTTCTGAACTTTTAGAGATCAGACACACAGATATTTGTTGCCCTAACATGAGCTCTAGTGGTCAGAAATATTTCATCACCTTTATTGATGATCACTCACGATATATGTATCTCTATTTGCTTTATCACAAGGATGAAGCGGTAGATGCTTTCAAAATATATAAAGCAGAAGTAGAGAAACAATGTGGAAAACAAATTAAGATCGTGAGATCTGATAGAGGTGGTGAATATTATGGTAGATACACTGGTACAGGACAAGCACTTGGTCCATTTGCTAAATTTCTTCAAGAGCAAGGTATTGTGGCTCAATACACCTTGCCTGGCACACCATCTCAGAATGGTGTAGCAGAATGGAGAAATAGAACATTAATGGATATGGTACGGAGTATGCTGAGTAACTCCAAACTTCCTCATTCTTTGTGGATTGAAGCTCTCAAAACTGCAGTATATATATTAAACTGAGTTCCAACTAAGGCAGTTCCCAAAACGCCATTCGAATTATGGAAAGGTTGGAAACCAAGTTTAAGTCATTTACGCATCTGGGGTTGCCCAGTTGAAGTTAGAGTTTATAATCTACAAGAACAGAAGTTAGATCCTAGGACTATTAGTGCATATTTTATTAGATATGCAGAAAAATCCAAGGGATATAAGTTTTATTGTCTGAACCATTCCAGTAGAATTGTTGAATAAAGAAATGCCAAATTTCTTGAAAATGATGTGGTCAGTGGGAGTGATCAAATCAGAGACTTAGTCCTTGAGAAAGTGATGTTTCAGATAATGCTCTTACATCAAGTAAACGATTGGTTGTTCATCCGAATAGGGTGAATAATAAGGAACCACTCAGTCAAAGTCCACATTCTAATGAGATTGTTTTAGAAGATCATTTTGAACCACCTCCGCTACAGGAGGAACAACCAGTTGTGCAACAGTCTCAATAAGAGACTGTTGACACAACATTAAGGAGAGCTACTAGAACAAAGAAATCAGCAATTCCTACTGATTATGAAGTGTATATGCAAGAGTCTGACTGTGACATAAGTATTGAGGATGATCCAGATACGTTTTTACAAGCTATGGACAGTAGTAAATATGATTTATGGTATAATGCCATGATTGACTAGATGAATTCTATGGCGAATAATAAAGTTTGGGACCTTGTTGAGTTGCCTATTGGAAAGAAACCTATTGGTTGTAAATGGGTATTTAAAACCAAAAGGGATTCATTAGGCAACATTGAGAGATACAAGGCTAGGCTTGTTGCCAAAGGGTTCACGCAAAGGGAAGGGATAGATTATAAAGGAACATTTTCTCTAGTTTCTAAAATGGATTCCTTTCATATCATAATAGCATTAGTTGCCCGCATCAAATGGATGTGAAAACAACTTTCCTCAATGGAGATTTGGGGGAAGAGGTTTATATGAAACAACCTGATGGATTCTTTTCATGTGATGGTGAGCATTTGTTTTGCAACTTAAGAAATCCATTTATGGACTTAAACAAGCCTCCCAACAGTGGTATTTAAGATTTCACACTGTTATCTCTTCATTTGGTTATGTAGAGAATGTCATAGATCAGTGTATATACCACAAGGCCAGTGGGAGTAAAATAATCTTTCTTGTGTTATAAGTAGATGATATTCTACTTGCAACCAATGATTTGGGTTTGCTGCATGAGGTGAAAAAATTTCTCTCTCAACATTTTAGTATGAAGAATATGGGTGAGGCGTCATATGTCATTGGCATTCAGATTCATAGGGATAGGTCTCAACATGTTTTGGGGCTATCTTAAGAAGCCTATATTAATAAAATTCTTGAGAGATTTAGGATGAAAGATTGTTCACCCAGTGTTGCACCCATTGTTAAGGGTGACAGGTTCAATCTGAACCAATGTCCTACACTTGAGATTGAAAAGGAACAAATGAAAACTATTCCTTATGCTTAAGATATTGGAAGCCTAATGTATGCTCAAGTCTGTACTAGACCTGACATTGCTTTTGCACTTGGCATGTTAGGAAGATATCAAAGTAATCTAGGTTTGGATCATTGGAGAGCTGCAAAGAAGGTCATGAGGTATCTTCAAGGAACTAAAGGTTTCATGCTTACTTATAGACGGTTCGAGATTTTGGAAGTTGTCAGATATTCAAACTCAGACTTTGCTGGCTGTGTTGATTCTCGAAAATCAACATCCGGATATGTTTTTATGCTCGCTGGAGGTGCTATATCTTGGAGAAGTGCCAAACAATCTTTAGTTGCCACTTCTACCATAGAAGCTGAGTTTGTTTCCTGTTTTGAGGCAACTACACAGGGTATTTGGTTGAGAAGTTTCATTTCTGAGCTTGGAGTTGTTGAGTCTATCTCTAGGCCAATAAAGTTATATTGTGACAATTCAGCTGCTATAATCTTTGCTAAGAATAATAAGAGTGGAAGTCGAAGCAAACATCGACATTAAGTACTTAGCAATAAGGGAGCACATTAAAGCCAAAGAAGTGCTCATTGAACACATACATACCGAGCAGATGATTGCTGATCCTCTAACAAAAGGAATGCCACCAAAGACGTTCAAGGATCATGTAGTTCAAATGGGACTATGTCCCGCTTTGTCACTATGAGAGGTAATACTTTCATTCTCTGAAACATTGTAATTTAGTTTGTTTTCTCTTTTAAGTTGTATACATTTTGGTTTGAGACAAACAAACATTCTGGAGGACCTGGAACAAACATTTGAGGTTTGTTCATAAAGTAATATTCCACATTTAAGCGTTTATTTAGAAAGAGAAAAATTGTATAGTAATACATGGAAGGTAATACTTGTTTAAAAGGGACTTACCACTATGATCCATGTAATTTTTCTTTTTCTGATTAAACATACACCATATACATCTCCTATGTTCTAGATTATATCATAAAAGTTTGGACCAAGTGGGAGAATGTTAGACTTTTAATTATGTTATGGTCCTAAATATTTTTATGTTGATGTGGATTATAATGAAAAAAAATTCATACAGTTGTGTCTCTTGGACAATTGTCTTTGATGGAAAGACAGCTTCATTTATAAAGGAGATTTTATAGGTCCCCATTTGATGCAGTTTTCATTTTTGATTTCCAAAACCATCGCTCTAAAAATTGCAGTCAATGGAAGACTCTGCATTCTGAAGAAGTAAGAAGACTAAACAATAATTGCTATGGCTAGAGGTTTGTAAATTACTTCCGCATATATTCTATGAGTATTTAGATGTTTATAATTGATTGTATTGTGAACTTTTATATGAATATGGAAATAGAAATGTAATTACAGAAAAAAAACATAATCATATCAGCATAGGACAAGGAATAAAAGGTTCGAAATTAAGTTTAATATTGGCGTTTTTAACATTAACTACAGCAGCTACTATATTACTTCACATTCATACCAGAAAATTAATTTAGGGAAAGTCAGAATTCACGAGAGAGCTATCATATATCCAGCATGCTATGTCATGTGAAGAAAGGATAATATTGAAGAAACTTTCAACTTTCTACGGCCTTCTTGTCCCCATTCCTTTTTTGATCTTCAGTGACTTTTCTTTTTCTTCAATTTGGCTTTATTATATAAGAATGTATCTCTGTCTCGTTTTCACTTAATTACTTCTTATGTATATATCTGCACCTAGATATTTACTATGAACTTTAATTTCACGTGCCTTAAGGTTTTTCTTTGCAACATTCTGCTCAAGCTGTCGAGCATAAAAGACCATCCCACCTAAATTTCTTCAATATTCTGCAAAAATACAGATTTGCAAAAATACTTGTGGCTATTATGTAACCTAGAATAACGTAAACGACACTAGGTGTGCGTGCAATCATATTTAAACAAAATTATTATTGTTGTGAAATAAATGTAAACAATATAAAATAAACGGACTCAAAGAAATACAAAAAAGAATAAAGAGGATATAGTGTTTGTTATGCCTGGGAACTTAGGGCTGATGTGGCGCCCAGTTAAGTGTGCAAGTTCAGACCTCAGGAAGAGCCTACTGCCATTCTGATGCAGCTGCTTCGTGTGATCATGGTGGCACCCGTAGCTTACTTCCGTCAGAGTAATGGGTGCACGTCAGGCCAGCAAGGAGTTGTGATGATCCCGCGTGTCCAAACCATGCAGCAAATCACGTGAATTGCTCTAAACGAAGGATTTGCATGGATCATCTCACCAACTTGCAGATTCAGTGATGATTGCCTCAAGGTATCCCACTATAAAATGGGAGCTCTTCTCTCATTAAAGGGATTCGCACATTTTACTCTTGATAAAAAACACTCTCTCTAGAAAAGACAGTCTTCGATACCTTGTATCATCAGTGTAAAGTCAGTCGTCTAAAGCAACCTGACCATCATCATAAATAAAAACATTAATGAACGTAGGATTTGCTTTCTTAGCATCCGAACCACTTTAAAACTCCTTTCTCACTGCATCTACTTTCCTTTTTTTTTTTAAAAACCTTTCATGTGTGTCTTTTGGGGCCAACTCAACATTTCACACGTGTTTTTAGTTGATGTCAAAATCGTGCATCAACAATTTGGTGCTAGAAGGAGGGCCTGATTTAGAGTTCATCCTTCATCAGGAGAATCTCTAACCTATCGGTCTTACAGCCACAAATGGCCCGCCAACCAGAACCTGAGCAGACCAACCAGGGCGCTGAGGGGCTCCCCCAAGTTCAGGGGGACACCTCTTCCGGAAAAACTTCAGCCCCGCAAAATGCTATAGGAGATATCCCGTCAAGTTCATAGCTTGACCCTATTATTAGAAGCTACCTGGAAAGGTTTGACAAAACTCTCCAAACGGTCAACTAAAGGCTGGACCGTTTGGACCAAGGCGTGCCATCCACGTCAACTGTGGTGGTGCAACTGCCAAAAACGCCTGCAGGTCGCTCGAAAATGCAGCAAAGGAAATAGCTTGTGCCGCGAGCACTGCAACGCATAGACGAAAAGGAAACCAAGTGGCAAAAAGCCAGCCCACGGGCTCCAAAGGGCCAACGAACTCTGACCGCGTCCTGAGCAGAATACCAGTCTCGCTTAGACTCGGTGAAAGGACGCAACCTAAGCTATCCCATGCCACATCGTAAGAGCACGCCCCTAAAAGTGCTGGTCGGGGCGATTCCTATCACCACCAGCAAAATGATCCTGATCGTCACCGTGCGAGAGGGTCCCACACTTCGCAGGACAGTTCTTACCACCGCGAAGGTCGTGAAAATACCCCGCACCCTTCATTGCCATCACACACCTCTAGCCAGCGTGTGTCGAGAGTGGCCGGAACAGCTGGCCGAGGAGAAGAGGAACCCGACCTCTGGACATTCCTCAATTGTAATCGCGAGGGTTGAACTCGCATGGGTGAAAGCAATCGCCAAGCGACTCCATTGCCGCAAATTGAGGAGCTGCAGCGAGCTCTAGACAGACTGCGAGCTCAGCAAAACGAGCAGGGGCAGGTCGCATCTGCGTCCCCCTTTTCTGTTGAAGTGTTAGTAGCTCCACTCCCACCAGGATTTAGGATGCCCGACATGCGGGCGTTTGATGGGAACTCTGACCCGCAGGATTATTTGTATGAATTTAACGATCTGATGGAGCTTCACCAGGTCTCAGATCTAGCCAAATGCCGTTGTTTGGCAGTGACCTTGACCTCCCATGCCAAACGGTGGTTCAGGTCGCTCCCAACAGGATCGATCAGTTCGTGGCCTCAGATGAACGCGACGTTCCTGAGGCATTTTCAGGCAAATCGGAAGTTCTCGATGCCTTTGAGTTATCTTAGCAATATAAGGCAAGAAAGGGATGAATCCCTCCAGTCCTACATTGACCGTTTCCACAGAGAGTTCAACAAGGTGGCTCATACTCCTGAAGAGTCTGTTCGGACTCTTATCATAGCCGGAGTCTGTCCACAGACCGATTGTGGAAAGAATTACAGGCGGAGGACGATGTTTCCCTCACCGAATTCTATAATCTTGCGGAGAAGTACCTCCGAATAGAAAGTTCAATGGTGGCACTCCGCCGTCGTGACCACGGCGCTTCGGGCAGTGCACTTGATCGACGAGATAATAGAAGAGCTGATCACAAGGGGGACGTAGACGATCAGTAAAGAGGGAATAAACCTAGTTACGAGCCCAAAAAGTCCTACGCCCCCGTCCCTCGTTGTGATCGCGGCAGAAACCAATATACTCCATTGAACACATCTATATCGGCTATTCTCGATAAATCCGAGGAGGCCAGCCTACTCGGAGAGCCCGAGCCCATGAAAACTCCAACGACAACTAGAAATAATAAAAAATATTGTCGCTATCATCGGGACAATGGGTACCATACCGATGAATGTCGAGCTCTCAAGCAGGCGATTGAAAACCTAATCAAGCAGGGACATTTCAAGGAGTATATTGATGACTCTGCTCCCTCGCAAGAGAAGAATCAGGGAGAGTCAAGTAAGAAGCACCGCAATCAGAAAGGTGTGTGCACCCTCAATTTAATTTTTAAGGGACCGCACTTCACAGGAAACTCACGAGGTGCCCAAGAAAGGTATGCTCATGAGGCGCGCCATAAGCCTATCAGAGCGATGAGTGTGGCGCAGCGACCATAGAAGGTTCGCCAAGAGGAGGAAATTTCCTTCTTCGAAAAAGATGCGGCCCGGCTGCATCATCCTCACGAAGATGCCCTTGTGATAACACCCCTCATAGGGCGCCATAATGTCCAGAGAATGTTAGTGGACAACGGAAGTGCTGTGAACATCCTGTTCGCTTCGACTTTCAAGAGAATGAATTTGGATGAGGCAGACTTGAAGCCTGCCTCGTTCCCCCTATATGGCTTCACAGGGGATCACCTGCTCCCCAAGGGCACGATCTCACTCCTAGTCATGTTGGGTGACTTCGATGAAGTGACCAGAGTAATTAAGTTCTTGGTAATAGATTCCCCATCCGCCTTTAATGGGATTCTAGGGTGACCTCTGCTGAGGCACTTCAAGGCGGTCACTTCAGTATACCATTCGAAAATGAAATTCTCCACCCCGACGGTGATTGGGGAAGTTAGCAGGTCTTAGCGCGTAGCCCAAGACTGCTGTATGAAAGCAGTTCGATGGTGTGCAAAGGCAAAGGCACTTCACGCGGTGATCACAATCAGACAATGGCGATCAGCCGCATAGAGCCACAGCCTGGCCCAGCTGAGGATAATATAAATCCTCGCATTCAGGACTGCCCTTCCAGTGGGCCAGTTGAGGACTTGGCTGAAGTAATGGTCGATTGCACGGAACCGAGCAGGGTGCTAAGGATCGGTAAAATCTCAATGCCCAGCTCGCTACCGAACTGACCAGTTTCCTCAAGGAGAACATCGATGTGCTCGCATGGTCGCACGCAGACATGGTCGGGATCAGCCCGAATGTTATTTGCCATGCCTTAAACATCAACAGTGAAGCCAAGCCAGTTCGCCAAAAGAGGAGAGCGATGGACCTAGAGCGATATGCTGCCTTGAAGCTTGAGGTAGATAACCTCCTTCGAAATGGGTCCATCCGAGAATCACTCTACTCAACCTGGGTTGCTAACCCAGTTCTAGTAAAGAAGCCAACGGAAAATGGCGGACCTGCGTCGACTTCACCAACCTCAACAAGGCGTGTCTGAAGGACAGTTTTCCCCTGTCGAGAATTGACCAGCTTGTGGACGCCACCTCGGGGCATGAGCTGCTAAGTTTTATGGATGCGTACTTAGGATACAATCAAATTCTGATGTACGGGCCAAACGAAGAGCATACATCTTTTATTACAGATCAGGGACTGTACTGCTACAAAGTTATGCCTTCCGGCCTCAAGAACGCTGGTGTAACTTACCAGCGACTGGTTAACCGGATGTTCTCCGAACAGATAGGCAGATCGATGGAGGTCTACATAGATGACATTCTAGTAAAATCCCATGTCGCTTCAGATCATGTAGCACATCTTGCTAAGATGTTCGACATCCTTTGGCAGTACTAGATGAAGTTAAACCCCCTTAAATGTTCATTCGGAGTATCCTCGGGAAAGTTCCTAGGGTACATGGTTAACCAGCGGGGTATTGAGATCAACCCCGAAAAAATCCAAGTTCTCCTTGATTTGAAGAGCCCGACCAACAAAAAAAGGTTATGAGCCTGAACGGGCATATAGCGGCGCTAAGTCACTTCATATCAAGGCTAACAGATCACTGCTTTCCATTCTTCAATGTACTCAGGGCCAATAAGAAGTTCGAATGGACTCCCGAGTGCGAACAGGCCTTCTAGAGAATAAAGGAACACCTTGGGAAGCCACCATTCCTGTCCAAACCTCTCCCATAAGAAATCCTCCTTTTGTACCTGTCCGTCTTGCAGTTCACGGTCAGTGCAACTCTTGCTCGAGAAGAGAGCGGAACGTAATGACCAGTGTATTATACGAGCAAGCGTCTGTTGGATGCCAAGATGCGGTATCTAGAAATGGATCGATTAGCCTATGCCCTGCTGGTCGCTTCCCGAAAGCTACGACCTTACTTCCATGCCCATATAGTTCATGTATTGACTAATTACCCGCTCAGGCAGGTCCTCCAAAAATTAGAGGCGTCGGGAAAATTGCTCAAATGGGCCATGGAACTCAGCCAGTTGGATCTCCATTACAAACCAAGAGCAGCTATTAAAGGGCAAGCTGTTGCCGACTTCATCTCAGAGTTCTCGCTTCATCCTGCGAATGAGTCGGAATAGCCCATCGAAGTCATCCAAGAAATTGTTCAAAATCTCTTGACGTGGACCCTCTACGTCGATGGATCATCGAACAGAAAGAGGGCTGGAGCAGGCTTTCTCTTGTTAAGTCCCGAAGGGCCCCGCATTCACGGCATTCTCTGGTTCGATTTCAAAGCAACTAATAATGAGGCCGAGTACGAAGCTCTGCTCGCTGGACTCGGGTTGGCCAGGGAAATGGGCACAACCACGATCAGCATCCATAGTGACTCCATGCTAGTCGTTAACCAAATTTTGGGAGAGTACCAAGCCAAGGAAGATAACATGATCAATTACCTGAAGAAAGCTAAGGTCGCACTCGAGCTGTTCAAGCACTTCGCAATCATTCAGATCCCCAGAGAAAACAATTCTATGGCGGACGCCTTGGCAAGGATAGCCTCGTCATTAGACTCGGATGCACTGGAGAGCATTCCAGTTCAATTCATCGAAATCCCAAGTATCAGCCCAAACGAACAGGCTATGAATGTAACAGGTTCAGACTCATGGATGACCCCCATTATTCAGTATCTCAAGGATGGAATCTTGCCTGACGATAAGGTCGAAGCAAGGGTTCTACGAAAGAGATCTGCTCGCTACACCCTTATCGGAGACCAGCTGTACAGGCGAGGATTTAGTGCCCCTCTCCTCCGATGTGTGACCAGCGAAGAAGCAGATTATATCATGCGGGAGATACATGAAGGGATCCGCGATAATCATACCGCCGCTCAATCCCTTGCTAACAAGGTTGTTCGTTAGGGGTACTATTGGCCCCGAATCCAAAATGACACATACAACTTTGTCAAAAGGTGTGATAAGTGCCAGCGGTTCATGAATATACCGCGAGCTCCCTCCCACGAGATAGTAACCATGACTAGCCCCTGGCCTTTCTCTATGTGGGGGATCGATCTTATCGGTCCCATGCCAGTCGGTAAAGTGGGAGTCAAATATGCCGTGGTCGCGGTAGATTACTTCACCAAATGGGTTGAAGTTGAACCGCTAGCCGTGATCACGACCAGAAAGCTCAAGGACTTCGTTTTCAAGAATATCATGTGCCGCTACGGAATCCCTCATACCTTCATCTCGGATAACGGGAAATAGTTCGACAACAAGGAATTCAAACAGTTTTGTGACGAGCTGGGCATCCATAGAAAATTTGCCTCAGTAGCAAGGCCACAAGCAAATGGCCAAGTTGAAGCCGTCAACAAAACCATCAAGCACACTCTAAAGGCCAAACTTGGCGCAGCCAAAGGAAATTGGGCCGACGACCTCCCTGAAGTCCTATGGGCGTACAGAACCACTCCAAGAACCTCCACCTCAAAAACACCTTTTTCGCTAGCATACGGATGCGAAGCGATGATCCCTGTAGAGGTGGAAATTGGTTCACTTCGGAGGGACTTGTATAATGAGGCCGACAATGAAGCACTTATGAGAGCAAGCCTAGACCTTGTAGAAGAACATCACGGCAAGGCATCGCTAAGGATAGCAGCCTATCAGCAACGCGCGAAGAGGTTCTTCGATTCAATGGTCAGGCAAAGAGACTTCCAGGTCGGCGACCTTGTGCTAAAGGAAGTTCTTCTCGGTACCAGGGAACCAAGTGCAGGAGTGTTAGGACTGAACTGGGAAGGTCCATACCGCATTGACAAAGTGATAAGACCGGGGACTTATCATCTCAAAAGGCTGAACGGTTCCAAGGTACCCCGAGCTTGGAATGCTGAGCACCTTCGACCATACTATCAGTAATTCCGAACTCAGCTTTCCTTGTAAATTAACTTGCGATTTTTGTAAATAATTTTCTTGTAAAATGTCATTTTGTTCGCATATAATCTTGTTCGTGTGAATGTATTATGCCATCACACTTGCTTTAATAAATGTAAGCAATTAGGAAGTACACATGTATAATAAAGCGAACAGAAAATTGTAAAGGCAAAAAAAATGTATTTCATTACTGTGGAGTATAGCATGCAAAAAGACATGATTACAAGACCTAATCCGGCCCCTAAGGGGCCGACCTCCTTGTCCTAGGGCTGGTCGGCTGAGAGTTTGTCCATGGTGAGTCCCAAACCTTCTGCTCGGGAGGCCGTCGCTTTATCATCCTCCCGCGTCATGGACATAAGTGTGTCTTGCTAGTCTTTTGGGAGGTCGGACATGTCAAGTCGCGGATTTTTCAGTCGCAAGGCATAAATAGAGTCAATTGCCCATTCGGTAGCCTTCTCCTCAACCTCCGCTACCTGATCCTACATCTCTTGCGTTAGGCAACTCTTTCTTGACTTTCCTGAAGTTCAACTGCAAGGGCTTGCCTTTCCTTCTCGAAGGAGTCCTTCTCTTGCTCTGTTCGTAGGACCTGCAAGGAGGTCATTTTGATCTCCTGGTCCTTCTCCCCGGCCTCCTTGGAGAGTCTAGCTATGGTCTTTTGTAGCTCTTTTACTTCATCTCCTTGCTTCTCGAGCTGCACTTTCTGGAAATCCACCGTGCGAAGAGCCACGTCTCTTTCATTCAGATACCTGTTCGCCGATTCAGAAGACAGGTTTCTCTCTGTTTCGGCAGCTTTTAGGCTTCGCTTAAGCACTGCGTTCTCTTCCTTCAGAGCAACACCTCCCTTCGCGGCTCCTAGTTGGACCTTTTCCATGGACATTCGCATGGAAAGAAGAGCCTACGAACAAAGAAAGAAAGAGTTAGCTAATCAAAAGAAGCTAAGGGAAGTCCTTGCCGAGGACAGTTCGCTCACCTTGCTCCAATGTTGACCGATGTGGACATTAGGTCCACATCGCTGGAACTTGCAAACTGCTTGAAAGATTCCGAGAGTCTGCATTCCAGCAGGGCGTATACCACTGGCTGCAAGTACTCTGGCAAGTTCCCCAGTGAGTCCAACACTGGGGTACCCTTCTTCGCGGCCTCAGCAGCAGTCGTGTCATCCATAGGCACCTTGCTCGACTTACTTGCGTCCGACCGTGACCTTTTTGATTGGTCGCCCTCAGACTCAGTCTCTAATTCTTCGACCTGAATCTATTTCCTCTTCTTTCGCTGGACTGTTGTCTTCAGCCTCGGTCGAGCAGCAGACGGCTCGAAAGCCTTTGTTTTTTGTGTTGGTACGTCCTCTGACGACTGCGCCTGAGAAGTCTCGAAAGGTTGTGTCGGTGGGCCCAACGTCGCGCTTCAGCCGGTGGAACTGTCGAAGTAGCTTCGGCTGCTTTGGCTTTCTTTGTCCGAGGGAAATTAACCTGCCTTCGTCGCGGCTACTCTGACTCCTTCGGAGGCATAGTTGCTGCATGCAAAACATCGTTAGCAAAATATCTCATTTCATGACCAGAAAAAGGTCAGTTAGCAAGACTTACTCAATGGGGGCTCTAGCGACGCGTTTGCGTTGAAGAAACCGTATTTTCGCAAGCCCGTGGTCGTCATGAGTTTCTTCGCGTCACGCTGGGGCCTACTCGGATCCTGGAAGCGGCAATAGCCATCATAACGAAAGAAGAAAAACTTCGTTTCGTAGGCACCCGCATTACTCGGATAGCTATGTATCCCATCGGCGATAGTAGGTCACCTGGACAAGTAGTAAGAATCCTTATCCTTACTCTTCTTCAAATAATAAGAGCAGCCGACCTCCATCGTGGTCAGCTCGCCCAGTCTGCTCTCTTGGCATGCGATATACATTGCAATAGCAATGACGTACGCGTTCGGGGTCAACTACATTGGCGCAACCCCAAAGTGGTCCAAAAGTGACCTGATAAAAGGGTGGAAGGGGATCAGTCCCCCACCTTTGATAATCTCCTCAGAGATCGTGACCAGACCACTTAGCAGGTACCGCAATGAGTGTGCCACGTCAAGGAAAGCATCCACTCGATAGCATATTGCTTTATTACCCTCTCGAGCTCTTCCCTGGTAAGCACCGAGAAGACCTCGACAGGGATGTTTGGAGCATCTGTGGGGACGAACTGATTCCCTGTTCAGATCTGGTTGTTGAGGGGTCCATCTTGCTGGTTTATAAAAGCGACAAGCAGAAGGGTCATTTAACCATCGTACGCTATTTCATACGATGAGGTGGGAGAAAACAAACTCCTAAAATCCCATAGGAAACCCTAACAGCATGATTCGAGCCGTCATTCATGGCTCGAACCAGGCCTAAGCATCTCATCTCCGATAGGCTACCGGAAGACAGACGCCACTCAACCATGGAAAAATAACGAAACAGAAATAGGGAGAAGCTCTTACCTTACGGAGTGTGAGAAAAACTTCCGTTTTGAATGCTGGAAAAACGCTGGTTTGAAAGGTAGAAATTCCAAGTTTGAGCGAGGAAGAGTGAGCATCACGACTGGATAAAGTCAGACCTCCATCCCTTCCGTTGAAAAGCCCAAACGACGGCCATTCTCTCTTTCTCAGAGCATTAATTGTGTTTCAAATCCACGTCTGATAAGGGGCGTCGTTCCAATGTTCTGCATATTTAATGTCTTGATAAAGCGTACTGTGTCAGCGTACAATGCATTTAATGCATCTGGCTAGCACTTATCACGCACAGGGCACGTCTGTCAGTACAGGGACTACTTCATTAAATGCACCCGTGGCAAAAGGACAGCAAGTAACGACTGACAAAGCCAAGTCGTTCGTCCCCTGCAAACAATGAACATGCGAGGTCGTTCTCGAAAGAGTTCCATCCCGACCTACTCTCAGGCAGGTCAGGATTTCTAGAATTTCTAAAATTTCTAGAATCTCCAGGAATCATCCAATTGCGGCATGACTTGTAGTTTCCAAGGTTCGGTTCTCAAACCTTAAAAACTAGAGGACTTCTGTTATGCTTGGGAACTTAGGACTGACGTGGCACCCAATTAAGTGTGCATCGGGAAGAGCCTATTGCCATTCTGATACAGCTGCTTCGTGTGATCATGGTGGCACCTGTAGCTTGCTTTCGTCTGAGTAATGGGTGCACGTCAGGCCAACAAGGAGTTGTGATGATCCTGCGTGTCCAACCCATGCAGCAAATCACGTGAATTGATCTAAACGAAGGATTTACATGGATCATCCCACCAACTTGCAGATTCAGTGATGATTGCCCCAAGGCATCCCACTATAAAATGGGAGCTTCTCTCTCATTAAAGGGATTCGCACATTTTACCTCTGAATAAAAAACACTCTCTCTAGAAAAGACAGTCTTCGATACCTTGTATCATCAGTGTAAAGTCAGTTGTCTAAAGCGACCTGACCATCATCATAAATAAAAACATCAGTGGACGTCGGATTTGCTTCCTTAGCATCCGAACCACTTTAAAACTCCTTTCTCACTACATCTACTTTCCTTTTTTTTTTTTTTTTTTAAAAAACCTTTCACGTGTGTCTTTTGGGGCCAACTCAACATTTCACACGTGTTTTTAGTTGGTGTCAAAATCGTGCATCAACAGTGTTATTTCCCTTTATTTTATTTTATTTTGGTGGGGGGTGGCGCCGTGGCATAAAACTAGAAATTTTATAAAAGAAAGAATCAAGGAGACAACAGGTAGAAACAATACCCCATCAAACTAAGCGAGCAACTTGGATAGCCCCAAGAGCTCAACAAAGAAAAAAACCCAACCACGCCAAGCTAGAAACCTATATAGCCCAGGCCTTAGAAAAAAAAAAAAAAAAGTCCTTTGCCCTTGGACAGCCCCAAGAGATCTGTACAAATTATACAAAAAGTAATGTTTCCTGGCTATACAAAAAAAGTAGTATACCAAGCATCTTACAACCAACAGAGGAATGCCGAGGACATCCTAAGAAGGAGCACAACACCCAGTCATTCAGAACGGAATGGAGGTGCAGTCTGGAGCACACTGAACCTAGAGAAACCATCGCCAAACCTTCTTGAGATTGGGAGGATTGTTAGTTAGCCTTCCTCGCAATATAGTTAAAATTTTATCTACAGAAGAGGACACAACATGTAAATTACAAAGTCCATCCAAAGTGTTCACCATTCTCCTTTTTAAGCTTCCTACTTCATTAGCGTAAAGCATTACGAGATGCTGAACCTTCTGGAAGGACTTCATAAACAATATCCACCTGATCCAAAAACCCAATATCCAACTTTTCATACTGCTGCATTGCTCAATAGAAGTGATGATACATTGGGAAATTATGCAGCAAAGGAAATTAAAGACACCACTCTTAAGAGTCATCATAAATTTAACAAAAATGTCATTCACGAATACAAGTCTGGGGGATGCTCCAGATCTTGACCACTTCTCCAACTCTTGCATGTCTCTAAAGGTAAGACTGTGTTGATGCTTGATTTTGACACCAAGCATCAACACGTGGGAAACGCTGAGCTAACTCAGGAGACACACGTGAATGAGGGATTGAGAGTGTAAATGGTGGAAAGACAATGTTTAAAGTGGTTCGGATGCTTCAACAAGCGAATCCTACGTCCACTGATATTGTATTTATATTTGAAGGATCAGGTCGCGACTTAGCAAGCTGACTTTTAGAGTATTGAGAATACAAATGAGAGAGAGAGAGAGAGAATAAGCTATTACAGAGAGAAGATAGCTAATCAAGAGTAAAAAATGAGCGAATCCCACAAACGGGAGAGAATCTCTCTATTTATAGTGGGATACATTGAGGTAATGATTACTGAATCCGTAAAAAGGGGTCAGGTACTGTGCAAATCCTTCTTTGCGTCCTGTTGTTCACCTACTTGAGTGATTTCCTCGGTTCATGTAGGGATTGGACACGTGGACGGCCTCCAACCTCTCGTCAGTCTGGCGCATGCCCATTGCACTGGCAGGAACATGCTGCTCACGCCAGCATGCAACGTGGCTGCGCCTGAACGGTTGTAGGATCTGTCTAGAATCTGACCATTTATGTTAACTGGGCTCTATGTCAGCCTTACTTTTCCAGGCATAACAGAAGTTCCCTAATTTTTAAGGTTTGAGAATCGAACCTTAGGAAATTATAAATGCCTTGATCTAATGTGTTTGAAGAGATGCTGGTCGAAGCGACCTGATTGCGAAGGAGGTCGAGAGGACATTTCCTCGCATGCGACCTGGGGTGATCTTTGCCCTTACAGTCAGCGACCTGGATTTGGGTACCTAGTGCTATAATGATGATTCTGACTTGGATGGAATCCTTGACCTGTTTACACAACAGCTTTCAAGACGATAAATGGTCGCTGCTTCGCAGCTAATGTCCAACGAGGTGGAAGGATCACATCGCTTCGCAATCGATGTGAGATGAAATTGAAGAGTTACGTCACCTCGCGACTTACAAAACGAAGAGTGTTTTTCATAACGACCTTTTCAGATGTTATCCGTTGCACTTTTGTAGCGGATACATTAAATGAAGTACCTTTTGCTTTGACAGATGTGTCTTGAGCGTAATAAGTGCCAGCTATGCACATTAAATGCGAGTCATGCTGAAACGAGATTCCCTATCAGAGCATTAAATACGGACGTGGGCGCATTAAAAGTGGAGGAGGGAAAACATGCCGTCGCTTGAGTGTTTCAACGGAAGGGGATGACGATCTGATTTCCCGAGGCGTGATGGTCACTCTTCCTCACTAATTCTTGACACGTGGTCGCGATTAATGGTCAGATGTGTTTTCTGCCCAAACATCGTTTGACTTCAAGAAACCAAAGCACCACTTCCTCAACTATATAAACCCCAAGCTCTCTTCAGGCAAAGTCACAGTACTTTCATTTTTAGAGAGAGCAAGAAACTTTTGCAAATCTTGGTTCTTTGTCTTCCAGGGTGGTGTTTGTCTGATATTTAGAGCAGAAGAGTCAATCTTTCTCATTTCAAGAGGTAAAAATGATTCCCTTCTCATATTTTTGGTTTGATTTTGCTTTCGATAGTCGCCATGTGGCAACTGTCCGTTGGTAGCTCATCGGAGATGAAATATCCTCCGTTGGGTCAGATCCATTGATGGTGGCCCTTTAAGTATTCTGTTAAGGTTTTTCTCGGGTTTAGGGAGGAAATATTTATTTTCTCGTCCACGTCATCGTACGAGACAGTGTACGAGGACTGAATGGTTCCCTGCTTGTTACTTTTACAGACCGCAGGAGAATGGACTCCCCAAAGACCAAAGCCAAGGAAGAGACCAGTTTGCCCATGCAAGATGCTCCTGCGGGTCCTACTCGAGAGATCTTCTCAGTAATTACCAAGGAAGAGCTTGAAAAGGTGGTAGACCAGTATGCTATCAGCGTGGAGGTCTTCTGCGATAGGACACACATAGCTCGGTATCTGCCACGAGGGTTGGCCACGATCTCCGAGGACATTTTCAAGGGTAGGGGGTTGATCCCTTTCCACTCCTTTGTCAGGTTGGTCCTCGATCATTTCGGGATCGTGCCAATGCAGCTCACACCTAATGCGTACATGATTGCCATTGCCATGTACATCGCGTGCCATGAGAACGGACTGGGCGAGCTAACCGCGGTAGAGCTTGGTTGCTCATATATTTTGAAAAAGAGCAAAGACAAGGATTCCTACTACTTGTCCAGCAGAACTACCATAGAAGTGGGGATACATAGTTACAAGAGTAATGTAGGACCATGTAAGACGAAGTTCTTTTTGTTTCGTCACGACGACCTTTGCCGCTTCCAAGAGCCGAGTAGGTTCTTTTTCCTTTCGAATTTGTTGACTTGATTTTGTCATTCGCTAACGAGCTGTTTATTTTTCTGGCAGTTAACAAAACGACTAATTTAGAGTTACTCGTGGACCCAGACAGAATCATAACCTTTGGGCAAGTTATGACACGAGGCTGCTCTTGACAATCGCAAATTTGTGGAAATACGGTTTCTTCAATTCAGAAGCGACCCTAGAGACCATACCTAGTAAGCCTCTTGACCTTATCTTTTTTGACTTCGCATGTAGTGAACTGTTTTATTAATGACGTTCACGTGCATCGACCATACCTCCTTGAGTGCCCAAGTCACCACGACCAAGGCAATTTTCCTTCTCCCGAAGGGGTACCATCGGACCAGCTAGAGCGGCTCCCAGCGATCTTTCCGGCGAGGGCACATCGGCAGTCGATCCGGCCCGACCTGAGGGCGCTGCTTACCCTAAGCAGAAAACCACGACCTAGAGGCCTAAAAAGAGGAGGCAGATTCAGACTGAAGAGTCGGAATCCAAACTAGAGGGTTTGGGTGTCCAGCCCAAGAGGTCGCAGCCTTACTGGTGTGCTATCATAGGCACCCAAAATTAAAACCTAAAAGCACATATAGTAGTGTGAGTCAGGATCATTTCCACGGAGAGTGTCTAGCCGAGTTTAATGTTACATGAACAAGGCTGGGGGGGGGGGGGGGGATTTGAGTAAAAACAGAAACAATTTCAAGAAAAGAAATTCAACCTAAATTACCGAGATCAATCAAAATAACAAAACTTGGTCTAAGTCAACATCCACCATCGGAATTTTACAACTAATCATTGATGGAAAAATAAATCAATTCTTACTCTGAGTATTCACCTTTGGAACTATTTTCCTATCTCTCCTTAGTTGTAATTAATTAGGAAACAAGCGATCTAATTAATCTTACTACTAAACAACCCTAGACAAGCACTAAAGATTTAATCTAGTGGCAGCCTTAAGACCTAGAGAGATCGATGAAGATGAACAACACAAACACAAGCAGTTGTATTTAATTCAGTCAAATGTTCTTCTTAAAACTTAATAATTCTTGACTCAACAAACTCTTAAACCTTAATTACTTCACAAGTTAAAGGGATCAAACAATTACGGATTTGATATCTAACTTAGCAGTAGATTGCAACAAATAATAAACTAGTAGGCCTCCTAGTAATTAAACGGAACAATCATGAAAATATGCATAGAAGAACATCCAATACTCAAAACATAAATTGAACACTAAAAAAATTAGATTAGATCTCACAATTTTATTGATTTTGAGGCCTTTGTTTCCTTCGACCAAGTTCTAAAAGTTTAGCCGCTCATGGCCATAATCAAAAACTCAAAAGAGAAAATTCCAGAAGAGAGGAAGAGAGGCGTGTGTGATATATCTCAATCTGATCTCTCTCTCCTTTTAAACATATCCCATTCAAATCTTTTAGTCCTACTAAATCTCTTAAAAATATTCTAATATCCTAAAATAACATTTATCCTAATCTTATTCTGATTAATTGAAAATAAAATAAAGTCCTAATATAACTAGGAAAGTGGTGTTTCCAATTGTAACTTTTGTGCTCCAGATCTTCAAAACTTCCAATAGTAAACTGCATATTTGAATTGCATGATAAGGCAGAATGTTCCAGAACGTTAGTAGTGCAGGTGTGTCAAATTAAAGCCCGATTACAACCTTGATGCAGCGAGTATCTCTCCAAACTAAAAACATGAAAGTTGTATATCTCTTTCTTAGGGTTCCATAGCATTTTGAATCATCTCAATCGGAGCTCATTTGAGAGAGTTATGCCCAGATTACGAAGCGATGTTGAAACTATCCGAATTCACCTAATTAGTTCCGTTTTGCATTTAATGCCTCCATTTGCCTACTAAATCAAAATAGAATAATAATGAGTACATTTGGGCAAAAAATAAGTATAAAATACTAGACATTAAGGGTGTTAAATATGACATTTTGCATTCTCATCACTTACCAAGCATTCCGCTCGGAGGGCCAGCTAGGGGCACGACTGGCATCTCCATCGCTCCCGGGGGTCAACAGGTAAGACAACAGGTGACCGTAGTCCTTGGGAGGAGGTCAGGAAAAGAGCTGGCAGGGGGGACTCTACTCGCTACTAGCATTGACACCCCCATCCTGGAGTCAATGGGATAGCTACCGGACCATCTGCAGCCGATGGTCTTTGCATTGCTCGAATGCGGGCTTGCGGAGGCTTTTGAGCAGTTCGTGGCCTCTGGTACCATGGACCTGATGACCACGTCCTTCCACCACCTGAGTAGGTAAATGACCTGCCCTTGGCGAGGACATTTGGTTATGCGATATAAATAACTTTATGCTCTTCGCTATGCAGGCCCTGCTCTCTATGCACCTGTCACTGCAGAAGGTCCAGTTGGGGGCTACTGAGGGATTGGTGGAGATGAGGGAAGAGAATGCGCGGCTTAAGCGGGAGCTAGAGGTCGCTCGAGCAGACAGGGACTCATCCATCGTTCAAGTGGAGCAGCATTTGTTTGAAAGGGATGCTGCACTTCGCACGGTGGACTTTCAGAAGTCTAAGCTGGAGAAGCACAGTGAGGAGGTGAAGGACCTCCAGATGACATGGCTAGACTCACTAGGGAGGCTGGCGAGAATGACCAGATGCTACAAATGACCTATGAGCAAGCCATGCGAGCAGAGAGGGAGAAGGGGCGAGCTGTGGGAGAATACTAAGAAGCAGCGGTCAACGCTCGAGGCCGAGCTCCACTTTATCGAGTCTGCGTCACTTCGCTAACTACAGAGATGCAGCAGCAAAAGGTAGAGATCGAGAATAGGGCTGTAGAATGGACGATTCAGTCGATCTTTTCCTTTCTTTCGAGGAATTCTGAGATGGATCTGTCCGACCTCCTTGACGAGTACTGGAATGAGCTTGCTTCCATGGCACAAGCCGAAGCTAAAGAAGCGGCTCGGGGACCTGAACTGGAAGAGGGACAGCCTGGGTTCGTTCCAGAGGAGCTCGCGTCCTATCAGGCGGCCGACGACCAGCCTGGGGATGAGGATGAGTGATTCGTTTCTCTTGTTTTCTCCCTTTATGCTTATGTACTTTCCCTTTTCATAAATAAAGATATTTCTTTTTTCAATCTTTCATGAGTATTTACAATTTCTGCATTCTTTACATATGAGATCGCATTCTAACTGTTTATAATAATATTGGTACAAGTTTATACGAACATAGTTGTATACATGGGAAAATGATTACAAATGAACAGAATTGTACACTTGCTATTACAAAGATTGCAAAAATTAAGACCGACCTTTACAAGGAAATAATTGAGTTTGGAATTACTGATAATATGGTCGGAGATGCTCAGCATTCCAAGCTCGGGTACTTTGGAACCATTCAGCCTTTTGAGATGGTAAGTCCCTAGTCTTATTACTTTGGCGATGTGGTATGGGCCTTCCCAGTTCGGTCCCAAAACTCCCGTACTTGGTTCTCTAGTACCAAGAAGAACTTCCTTCAAAACAAGGTCGTCGACCTAGAAGTCTCTTCTTTTGACCTTAGAGTCGAAGAACCTTTTTGCGTGTTGCTGATAGGTTGCTATTCTTAGCTGAGTCTTGCTACGATGTTCTTCAACTAGATCCAAACTTGTGCGCATAAGTGCTTCATTGTCGGCTTCGTTGTACAGGTCCCTTCGAAGTGAATCGGTTCCTACCTCCACAGGGATCATCGCTTCGTAGCCATATGCTAGCAAAAAAGGGGTTTCTGAGGTAGAGGTTCTCAGAGTTTTCCTATATGCCCACAGGACTTCGGGGAGGTCGTCGGCTTCATTCTAGGAGTTTGCCCTTAAGAGTGTGCTTGATGGTTTTGTTGACAGCTTCAACTTGCCATTTGCTTACGGTCTTGCGATTGAGGCAAATTTTTTATGAATACCCAGCTCGTTGCAAAACTGCTTGAACTCCTCATTGTCGAACTGTTTACCATTGTCTGAGATGAGAGTATGAGGAATCTCATAGTGGCACACAATGTTTTTGAAGACGAAGTCCTTGAGCTTTTTGGTCATGATCGCGACTAACAGTTCTGCTTCGAACCACTTGGTGAAGTAATCCACTGCGACCACGGCATACTTGACTCCCCCTTTACCAACTAGCATGGGACCAATGAGATCGATTCCCCACATGGAGAATGGCTAGGGGTTGGTCATGGTTATCAGCTGGTGGGAAGGAGCTCGCGGTATGTTCGTGAACCACTGGCACTTGTCATACCTTTTGACAAAGTTATGGGTGTCTTCTTAGATTAGGGGCCAATGGTACCCTTGACGAACAACTTTGTTGACGAGGGATCGTGCAGCGGTGTGATTACCACAGATCCCTTCATGTATCTCCCTCATGATGTAATATGCCTCTTCACTGGTTACACATCCAAGGAGAGGGGCACTAAACCCCACTTGTATAGCTAGTCTCCGATGAGTGTGTAACGAGCAGATCTTGTTCGCAGGGTCCTTGCCTCGACCTTGTTGTTGGACAAGGTCCCATCTCGGAGATACTGAATGATGAAGGTCATCTAGGAAACTGATTCTATTACATTCATGACCTGTTTGGTTGAGCTTACACTAGGGGCCTCTATGAACCGAACAGGAATGCTTTCCGATGCGTGTGAGTCTAACAATGAGGCTATCTTTGCCAAGGCATCTACCACAGAATTGCTATCTTTAGGTATCTGTGTGATCGTGAAGTGCTTGAATGGCTCGAGTGCGGCCTTAGCTTTCTTCATATAGCTAATCATGTTTTCTTCCTTGGCTTGATACTCCCCCAAAATCTGGTTAACAACCAGCATAGAGTCGCAGTTGAACCCATTTCTCTAGCCAATTGTAGTCCAGCGAGCAAAGCTTCATACTCGGCCTCATTATTGGTCGCCTTAAAACCAAACCGGAGAATGCCATGAATGTGAGTCCCTTCGGGACTTAAAAGGAGAAGACCTGCCCCGACCCTCTTTCTGTTCGATGATCCATCGACGTAGAAGCAAGTAGATAGATTTTGGGCAGTTTCCTGAATGACTTCGCTGGGCTGTTGCTTTGACTCATTCGTCTGATGATATGAGAATTCTGATATGAAGTTGGCAACGGCCTGCCCTTTGATGGTTGCTTTCGGTCTATACTTTAGATCGAACTGATTTAATTCCATGGCCCATTTAAGTAATTTACTTGATGCCTCTGGTTTTTGGAAGACCTGTCTGAGTGGGTAATTGGTCATTACATGGATCGTATGGGTGTGGAAGTAAGGTCACAACTTTCTGGAAGCGATCAGCAAGGCATAAGCTAATCATTCCATTTTCGGATACCGTATCTTGGCATCCAACAAACACTTACTCGCATAATACACTGGCCATTGGACCCTGTTCTTTTCTTGAACCAAGGCTGTACTGACCGCGAACTAAGAGATTGACAAATACATGAGGAGGATCTCTTGTGGGAGAGGTTTGGACAGAAGAGGTAGCTTTTTGAGGTGTTCTTTAATACTCTGGAACACCTGTTCACACTCGGGAGTCCACTCAAACTTCTTGTTGGCCTTTAGTACATTGAAGAATAGCAACCAGCGATTTATTGCTCTTGATATGAAGTGACTGAGTGCCGCTATTCGCCCATTGAGGCTTATAACCTGCTTTTTGTTGGTTGGGCTTTTCATATCGAAGAGAGCTTGGATTTTCTTGGGGTTGATCTCTATTCCCCTCTGGTTAACCATGTATCCCAGAAATATTCCCAAGGACACTCCGAATGAGCACTTGAGAGGGTTTAGCTTCATTCTGTATTTCCGGAGGATGTCGAACATCTCAACAAGATGCGCTATGTAATCTGAAGTTACATGTGACTTGACTAGCATATCATTTAAATAGACCTCCATCGAATTCTCGATCTGCTCGGAGAACATCCAGTTAACCAGTTGCTTGTAAGTCACTCCAACGTTCTTGAGGCCAAAGGGCATAACCTCGTAGCAATACAACCCTCGATTTGTAACAAAAGAGCTACGCTCTTCGTCCGACGTGTACATCAGAATTTGATTGTATCTTGAGTACGCATCCATAAAACTTAGCAGCTCGTGCCCAGAGGTGGCATCCACGAGCTATCGATCCTGGGTAGGGGAAAACTATCTTTCGGATATGCTTTGTTGAGGTCGGTGAAGTCAACACAGGTCCGTCACTTGCCGTTGGGTTTCTTCACTAGAATCGGGCTGGCAACCCAGCTCGGATAGAGCGCTTCTCGGATGGATCCATTCCGAAGGAGATTATCTACCTCAAGTTTCAAGATAGCATATCGCTTCGGATCCATCGCTTTTCTCTTCTGGCAAACCAGCTTGGCTTCACTGTTGATGTTCAAGGCATGGCAAATAATATTCGGGATGATCCCGACTATATCTACATGCGACCATGCGAACACATCGATATTCTCTCTGAGGAAGCTGGTCAGTTTGGTGGCGAGCTAGGGGTTGAGATTGCTTCCAATCCTTAACACTCTGCTCAGCTCGCTCTGGTTGGCCAACACCTTAGATAGATCCTCAACTGGCTTACTGGAAGGGCATTCCTGAATACGAGTATCCATATTATCCTTGGCTGGGCCAGGCTATGGTTCAAACCGGTTGATCCCCATTGCCTGTCTGGGAATGCCGGGCAAGATGCCTTTCCCTTTGCACGCCATCTGTACTACCCTTACATAGCAGTCACAAGATGCGCACTGAGATCCGCTTACTTTCCCTATCCCCGTTGGGGTGGGGAACTTCATCTTGAGATGGTATATCGAAGTGACCACCTTAAAGTTTCTCAGTAGAGGTCACCCCAGGATGCCATTGAAAGCAGACGGGCAATCCACTACTAAGAATTCAGTCACTTTGGTCACCTTGTTAGAGTCACCCAACTTGACTGGAAGCGAGATCGTTCCTTTGGGGATCAGGTGGTTCCCTGTAAAACCATATAGGGGGATCGAGGCAGGCTTCAGGTCGGCCTCGTCTAAATTCATTCTTTCGAAAGCTATCGGGAACAAGATGTTCACAACACTTCGTTGTCCACCAACATTCAGTGGACGTCGAAGTGCCCTATCAGGGGCGTGATGACGAAAGCATCATCGTCCGGATGGTGCAATCGGACTGCGTCCTTTTCAGAGAAGGTGATTTCCTCCTCTCTGCGAACCTTTGAACCTTTGGTGGTCTCTGCATCATGTTCATCACACTGATGGGGTTGTGATGGGCTGTGCAAGCATATCCTACCTAGGCACCTCACGAGTTCCCCGTGAGGTGCGATCCTCCAAGGATTACTCCGACGCTACAGATACCCTTGCGATCACGATGCTTCTTTCCTGGTTCCCCTTGATTTTTCTCCCGCACATGAGTGGAGTCATCAATATACTCTTTGAAATGCCCCTGCTTGATGAGGTCTTTGATTGCCTGTTTGAGAGTGTTAGTGTATATTAGTGTATGCCCTAGAAACCATTCGTGTTGTCGGTTTCAAAGCATTTTGTCTTGTATCTATATATATCATAAATAATGGAAGAAAGAGTTCTTCAATTCATATATATAAATTGCTTCCTTTATTCAGTCATGCATTTAAAATAAAGTATGTATATGAATTGTCCAGATGATTCATTTAATCGGTAAATGAATTATCGAAAAGGGTTCC